>NW_026647185.1:0-194418 GCF_950295315.1 Erinaceus europaeus | reverse complement strand
TCTCAGCAGATGGTTTCTATGTTTCTGCTGTCATCAGGTCTTCTTGTGGTTTTTGTCTTTATTTATTTTTATTGTTTCAAGTCCTCCTAGATCATCCCCATTTATTTGCATATTTATTTATTTAGTCAGGTATCACATGTGGCATCATTTCTTCTGCTTGAGAGATTTTCTCTTATAACTGAAGGGAACTTTTGATGCACAATACATTTCCTGGGGCAAATACTACACACATATGGTGAAGGCTTGGGTTGTCTGGGGTCTGTGGGCATTAGAGCTGCTGCGTGACAATCTCTACAACCCAGGTTTGAACCTGTCATGAATGAACACAGCCTAGGGGGTTTTTGACTTCTGGTCTATTTCCAACTCTTCTATTTCTCTTCTCGCCATCTCTGTCTCTGACTCTCACAGGCTCTCTCTCACTCTGTCTGAACTCAGGAATATTTTACTTATATCCTTATTTTATTGACAGGCCCAGATATACAAAGGGAGTGGCCAGAGCACTGCTGAGCTCTGGCTGGTTTTGTTTGTGATTTCACCTAGGCTACTGGAGCCTCTGATTGGTAAGTCTCTCTGACTTAAGCCATATTCTGTCTCCTCATATCCATGGCAGTATCTCTCAGACTTTATAATAAAGATATACATCCATATACATATATAAATATACATATATATCTCTGTCATTTTTAGAATTGTCAACCTATGTAATTGATCTTAATCAGAATTCACACATTTACAACAGGTTCCTTTTTCCCTACTAATTGGCCACATAGTTGGAGCAGGATTCAATACAATTATAAATAATAGAACCTTCCAGTAGCATTTCTAATAGCATTTCTATCAGCATCCTTATTTTAATTATCATAGCACAGAACTTGCCTCCTTTCTCTAGTGTAAGCTTCAATACATATGAGTTTCTTTTCATTCTCCCGAAATCTTAATTTCCCTGGACTCTGAAGGGTCTCGGAACTTTTGAAGCAGCCCTTGATTCTCAGCAGATGGTTTCTATGTTTCTGCTGTCATCAGGTCTTCTTGTGCTTTTTGTTTTTATTTTTCATTTGTTTCAAATCCTCCTAGATAACCCCCATTTATTTGCATATTTATTTATTTATTTATTTATTTATTTGGTTCTATATTACATGAGGGGTCCATTCTTCTGCTTGATAGATTTTTCTCTTATAATTGAAGGGAAGTTTACACTCACAATACATATCCTGTCGTAAATACTACACACATATGGTGAAGGCTGGGGTTGTCTGGGATCTGTGGACAGGAGACTGCTGCCCTACAATCTCGACAACCCAGGTTTGAACCTGTCATGTATGAACACAGAGTGGGAGCTTTTGGACTTCTGGTCTCTTTCCAACTCTTCTATTTCTCTTCTTGCCTTCTCTGTCTCTGACTCTCACAGGCTCTCACTCACTCTGTCTGCACTCATTAATATTTTACTTATATATTATTTGACTGACAGGCCCAGATATACAAAGCGAGTCACCAGGGCCCAGCTGAGCTCTGGATTGTTTTGTTGGCGATTTCACCTAGGTTTCTGGAGCCTCAGCTTTGTAAGTCTCTCTGGCACAAGCCATACTCTGTCTCCTCATAGCCATGCCAGTATCCCTCATAGTTGATAATAAAGATACACATACATATATGTACATATACATACATATATATATATATCAGACATTTTTAGAATTGTTGACCTTTTTATTTGATCTGAATGCAGAATTACCGCATTTATAATAGCCTCCTTATTCATAAATAATTGGTCACATAGTTGGAGCAGGATTCACTACAGTTATAAATTATAAACTTTCCAGGAGCATTTCCAATAGCCTTTCTATCAGTATCCTTATTGTAATTATCAAAGCACAGAACTTGCCTCCATTTTCTAGTGTAAGCTTCAAATCGTATGCGTTTCTTTTCATTCTCGGAATTCGTAATTTGCCTGGACCCTGTGTGTCAGGGAATTTTTGAAGCAGCCCTCTATTTCTCAGCAGACGTTTTCTATATTTCTGCTGTCATCAGGTCTTCCTGTGGTGTTTGTTTTTATTTTTTATTTTTTTCAAATCCTCTTAGATCATTCCCATTTATTTGCATATTTATTTATTTCGTCCGATATCACATGAGGGGTCATTTCTTCTGCCTGATAGATTTTCTCTTATAATTGAAGGGGACTTTTGACACACAATACATTTCCTTTTGCAGATACTACACACTACTACAACTGCTACTGCACTGTTTTTGACAGTGACATCCAATGCACAATGGATTAGTATTGCATGGCTCTAGAGAATGTTCACTATTTAACCTACAATGTTTAACCTCACAAATATTTATTCTGTTCTTTCTTGGGGGATGAATGGTTTTCAGTCAACAGTTCCATGTAATAGTGGGCACGGGGGGGTCATTTTTCCCACTACCCCTGTATTTCTGTACATCCTTTGTAACTTTCTTATTGAGGAGAAGCAAACAGTCATAAATTGAGAGAGCAGGGCCCAAGCAGGAAGAGAGACAGAGAGACATCTGCAGCTCTGATTTGTCACTAGCCCAGCTTTTCCCTAGCTGGGTAAGTGTGACCAGGGGCTCAAAACAGGGTCCTGGGATTCCACATAGTTCCCTGGCAGCTCCACCAGCTGTCCCTCCAACCCATGCTCCCTTCGTTGTCCATGTAACTATCGATCTGCTCTAGGCATTTCTCACCTTCATATGCCAGAAACTTAACACTTCTCCCTTCCACCCATGAAACTTTGACCTTTTGCTAGGGTGCAAAACAGCAACTCCAATCCAAGTTATTTTCGGGACAAGTGTGTACGTCTCTGTTGGAAGGTGTGTGTGTGTGTGTGTGTGTGTGTGTGTGTGTAAGTGTGCATAAGTGTGTTTCAGTTAAGATTACCGCTGTTGTTTCTTTATTCCTGACACAGGGACTTAGGAACTGGGTTGTGTTATGACAAAGGAAGTTTCCACTGCACAAGTGGTTTTTCAAGTATGAATTGGCACATTGGATTGTGGACTCTGTTGTGCATTCTCCCAGGTGGTCCTCAGATGGGTTCTTTCCTTTGCTATTCCCATGCTGTGTGTAATTTTCTGGGTAGACTCAAAGAGGAGTGGCATGGGGAGCTCAGCTGCATTCTGCTGTATGTCCACAAGGTGGCGGCAAAGACCATAGTTGAGTGTAGTGATTCTGTGGAATGAGGAGAACTCTAGGAATTGTGGCCCGTGGACAGCAGGGTTGAAATTGACGTAGAGTGCCCTAGACATCTGTTCTTTCCTGTGGGGTGGGGGGATCCCCCATTTGGCTTTGCAAGTGGAAGGGGTTTCTCTCTTTGCCTGGGATGACTCTACTGGGAGCTTGTGAATCCCTGTGCTCAGCTGCATTCTGCTGGGTGTCCACAAGAGGGCAGCACCAGGGCGGGACTAAGGCTCCATGGGGCAAGTGCCCTGAGGCACTGGGCTAGGAGAGTGGCGACAGTGTTTCTGGGTGTGCCCCAAGAGCATGGCCAGCCTAGCGCAGGCAGGCAGTGTCCTAAGGACGGGCCCAGACAGGAGCTGTGGGGGTCGTGTTTGCAGAAACAGGGCCTTCAGAGGATGGCAGAAAGTCCCCGGGGGCGGGCCTCAGAGCCCGTGCCCAATGAGCCTGAGGGGAGGGCCCAGTGGGTATTCATAGAGACAGCTGGCCAATCAGAGAGGAGGAACGTCACCCTCAGGGGCGTGAAGCAAGAGCTGGCCAATGAGAACAGAGGAGGAGTTGCGTGGGCGGGCCTCAGAGAGCAGCCCACCAATGAGAGCCTGGGTGCTGGCTCTGGGTGGGCGTACCCCTGGAGGTCAGCCAATCAGGGTCCAGCGGAAGTGCCTGGGGGGGCGGGCCCTCGGGAGGCTGTCCAATGAGCGCCTGGGGCGGGCCTCGTGGGCGGAGCCCAGGAGGCTGGCCAATCATGGGGCAAGGGCGGTGACCTTCCTGGGCGTGCCTTAGGAACTGGCCTATCAGAGGGCGCCCCTCAGACAGCAGCCCGCCAATGGGAGCCAAGAGAAGGCTGGCTGGGGGCGTGTCCCTGGGACACCAGGCCAATCAGAGTCGAGCGGAAGTGGCTGGTGGGCGGGCCTTCCGGAGGCTGCCCAATCAGCGTGCTGCAGGGCCGTGTGGGCGGTGCTCAAGGCCGCGGGCCAATCACTGACTAGGGGCCCGGACCCTCCTGGGCGTGTCAAGGCACACTGGCCAATGAGATTGCTGGTGGGGTTCTGGGCGTGGCCTAGGCCTCTGGCCTATCAGAGCCTGGCTGGCGCCCTGTGGGCGGGCCTTCTGAAGGAATCCCGCCAATGGGAGCTCAGAGCTGGCCTTAAAAGGCTGGGCGTGCTTCCAGGAAATGCGAAGCAGGGTTCAGCCCAGGGCCCTGCCTTGCAGAAGCTGTCCAGTGTGCATGTGTATAACTCCGTTTGTGACTGTGCCTCTGTGGATTTGTGTGTGTGTGTGTGTCTGTGTGTGTGTGTGTGTCTGAGGGAGGGAGAGAGAGAGAGAACAACAGAATCACTGTGGCACAGGTGATTTTGTGCAAAACACTTGGCACATTCTGATTTACAGCTCAATATTGACACCAGGGCAGCTCTCCTTGGCCCTTGGTCACTTTTCTTCTTTTCAGATGTAAAGACACTGAAGAGGGAGAGGTTTTTGCCCTGAGGCTTGCACTGGGAACTAGCAGCTGCCCTGTTTGTGTTGCCAGACTAGGAAACCTGTGGTGCCTGTCCATGTGGAGAGTCTCCTGGATGAGTTCCTTCTCGAGCCTTTTTCGCTCGGTCCCGTTGGAGCTGCATATAGCTAATGATTTGGAGATTTTATTCCTTTGGACAATTCTTTTCCTGATGCAAAGTTTCTCTCCAGGTTTTAGCAATCAATTGTGTGAATGTCACATCGAATCCATTGTAGAAAATGACTACATCAGTGTCTCTCTCTCTCTTTCTCTCTCTCTCTCTCTCTCTCTCTATATATATATATATGTATGTAACATGTAGAGGTCTGAAAATATTTTTTAGCTAGAGACCTGCACAGCTCTGGATTAGGGTACCAATGTGGATACACCTGGCCCTTCTGAGCCACAGTCATGAGAGACATCTCACAGAGCCATATCGTATATCACTCTACAAATCTCTCTCAGCACAAACTACCACGGCCAAATCATCTACTTCCCTCTTGCTCTTTTTGTCCACCGAGTCTTATCCCAAAACTGTAAATCAAAGAAGAAATAGACATAGTGCAGTTCCCTGCACACAGGACAGGCTGAGGCTGGACCAGGGAGATGCAATGCGCCAGCCTGCATCTTGGCTGGAGCATCACTATGACTACTTCGAATTTGGAGAGGCGAGGGCAGTTTTGGAGAGTGGGCTGCCGGCCAAGGGTTGCTTCTCAGAGTGGCTAAGACCTAGATGTTCTAAGTGTTACCTTTCCTCACAAACATAAAATAGCAATGCCACTTGTAAGAAGTATGCATGGGCATGGAGGGTTTGTCTTCAGTGCTCTGGCACTGATCAACACAGGGCCAGAATTTCAGTCCTTGTCTGTCTCTGTCATTCTGTCTCTCTGACTGTCTCTACGTGCCTTCTTCACTGGGCCCTTACTGGAAGTCAGTGCATGCATCGTGAACTCAGCCTTCCTGGTGTTGAAATTTTCCTTTCTTTGCCCCTTGGATTATTTAGTCTCCTGCACATGGTGTAGTACAGAGGGGAACTGCGGAGACAGCGTTGCTGCTGCAGGTTCCAGGCATATGTCCATCTCCAGCTGCAGCTGTCCAGGCCCTCTGTGCTTGACTGCCATTCTCCAGGGCCCTGAGGCTGACACTCAGCCTCAATGCAGCCCTCCTCACCTTCCTGCACAGCATCCTTGTCCTTATTCCATGAGAGCCCCGGTCAAGGGAAGTGAAACTCGATCCCCCTGGCACACACACTGTGCTTTCCCTCTATTAAGCCAAATGGAAAGGATCTGTGGTACTGATGGCCACACCAGTGTCCAGATTTTTCCATGCAAAACGGAAGCTTCCAGTGTTCAGAAAGAGGGAGTTTTGATGGCTGTGAAATGTCTTTTCCAAGTGCCTCATGGTGTTTCAAATCCCTTTGAAACCTGAAGTTCTTTCTTGTATCTAGGGAATATTTTCAACACTGGCCAGAAGGGCCGCCCAACTAGGAGCACAGCTATCCAGGGGTCAGGAGGTCTTCCAGCCTGCTAGCTCCTGGAGGGATTCCTGAGTATGTCCTCAGGGCCCAAGTGTAAAAGGTGTTTCCAATTGCCTTGATTAGCAGCAGCCAGGCCCTCAGGTGAGGGGCGGGGCTGTGATCTTGACTGGAAGCCCCTAATTTGGCCAATGGAGGCATCCATCTTTTTTTGTCTGTCCATAGCAAGGGCCTGGGGAGTTTGTGCTTCCTGCAAGCAGAGCGACATTGTATGGGACACTCATGCAAGCCTACTTCTGGGAATCTCTCTGAGTGTGATGTGTGGACACCAGGACACCATGATCAGGGATGTGAGGCCACAGGAGCAATTGCCTTAGCCGGACCCAAAGGGTAGGTGTAAGGGGCCGGGTTCATCCACTATTGTTTGGTTCAACACACTTCCCATCTATGTGGAAACACAGCCCTTTCTGGGTACTTTCTGGGCTTGTAATCTGCTGCCCTGAGCAGTGGACTGAGAGCCTGGAGGCTGAGTAGGCAGCCAAACGTGACTGGACAGGCTCAAGCCCCTGAATTCTGAGGGGTGCCCCAGCTTCCCCCATTGGCAGTGTTTGGATCATAGTGAGGCATGGCATTGATTCGGAACTCAGGAGAGTGAGACATGAGAGTCCCTTTGCATATGCATTCTTGCTTAGCCACAATCTGGGCTAGCTGGCTTGCCCTGACCAGATAGGTTCTCTGTACATAAGTTGCAGGAGAGGCTGGCTCCCTTGCCACCCATGCTCTGAGACTACTACAGGTGATCTCTGAGCACACACAGACACACACAAACAGACAGACACACACACACACACACACACACATTACTGTCAGGTTGGTAGTAGAGCCTATGGTGAAGGCTGGGGCTGTCTGGGGTCTGTGGGCATGAGAGCTGCTGCCTTACAATCTCTACAAGCCAGGTTTGAACCTGTCATCAATGAACACAGTGTAGGAGGTTTTTGAATTCTGGTCTCTTTCCAACTCATCTATTTCTCTTCTCGCCTTCTCTATCTCTAACTCTCACATGCTCTCACACACTCTGTCTTCACTCATTAATATTTTACTTAGATTCTGATTTTACTGACAGGCCCAGATAGACAAAGAGAGTTACCAGAGCACTGCTGAGCTCTGGCTTGTTGTGTTGGCGATTTCACCTAGGCTACTGGAGCCTCAGTTTGTAAGTCTTTCTGACACAAGCCATATTCTGTCTCCTCATTTCCATGCCAGTATCACTCAGAGTTTATCATAAAGATACACATACATGTATATATATACATATAGATTTATATATCTGTCATTTTTAGAATGTTCGACCTATGTATTTGACCTTCTTTCAGAATTACCACATTTATAACAGCCTAGTTTTTCTGAAATAATTGGCCATATAGTTGGAGCAGGATTCAATACAATTATAAATAATAGAACCTTCCAGTAGCATTTCTAATCGTGTTTCTATTAGCATCCTTATTGTAATTATCATGGCCCAGATCTTCCCTCCTTTTTCTAGTGTAAGCTTCAATACGTATGTGTTTGTTTTCTTTCTCCCGAAATCTTAATGTCCCTGGACCCTGAAGTGTTAGGGAATTTTTGAAGCAGCCCTCTGTTTCTCAGCAGATGGTTTCTATGTTTCTGCTGTCATCAGGTCTTCTTGTGGTTTTTGTCTTTATTTATTTTTATTGTTTCAAGTCCTCCTAGATCATCCCCATTTATTTGCATATTTATTTATTTAGTCAGGTATCACATGTGGCATCATTTCTTCTGCTTGAGAGATTTTCTCTTATAACTGAAGGGAACTTTTGATGCACAATACATTTCCTGGGGCAAATACTACACACATATGGTGAAGGCTTGGGTTGTCTGGGGTCTGTGGGCATTAGAGCTGCTGCGTGACAATCTCTACAACCCAGGTTTGAACCTGTCATGAATGAACACAGCCTAGGGGGTTTTTGACTTCTGGTCTATTTCCAACTCTTCTATTTCTCTTCTCGCCATCTCTGTCTCTGACTCTCACAGGCTCTCTCTCACTCTGTCTGAACTCAGGAATATTTTACTTATATCCTTATTTTATTGACAGGCCCAGATATACAAAGAGAGTGGCCAGAGCACTGCTGAGCTCTGGCTGGTTTTGTTTGTGATTTCACCTAGGCTACTGGAGCCTCTGATTGGTAAGTCTCTCTGACTTAAGCCATATTCTGTCTCCTCATATCCATGGCAGTATCTCTCAGACTTTATAATAAAGATATACATCCATATACATATATAAATATACATATATATCTCTGTCATTTTTAGAATTGTCAACCTATGTAATTGATCTTAATCAGAATTCACACATTTACAACAGGTTCCTTTTCCCCTACTAATTGGCCACATAGTTGGAGCAGGATTCAATACAATTATAAATAATAGAACCTTCCAGTAGCATTTCTAATAGCATTTCTATCAGCATCCTTATTTTAATTATCATAGTACAATACTTGCCTCCTTTCTCTACTGTAAGCTTCAATAAATATGAGTTTCTTTTCATTCTCCCGAAATCTTAATTTCCCTGGACTCTGAAGGGTCTCGGAACTTTTGAAGCAGCCCTTGATTCACAGCAGATGGTTTCTATGTTTCTGCTGTCATCAGGTCTTCTTGTGCTTTTTGTTTTTATTTTTCATTTGTTTCAAATCCTCCTAGATAACCCCCATTTACTTGCATATTTATTTATTTATTTATTTATTTGGTTCTATATTACATGAGGGGTCCATTCTTCTGCTTGATAGATTTTTCTCTTATAATTGAAGGGAAGTTTACACTCACAATACATATCCTGTCGTAAATACTACACACATATGGTGAAGGCTGGGGTTGTCTGGGATCTGTGGACAGGAGACTGCTGCCCTACAATCTCGACAACCCAGGTTTGAACCTGTCATGTATGAACACAGAGTGGGAGCTTTTGGACTTCTGGTCTCTTTCCAACTCTTCTATTTCTCTTCTTGCCTTCTCTGTCTCTGACTCTCACAGGCTCTCACTCACTCTGTCTGCACTCATTAATATTTTACTTATATATTATTTGACTGACAGGCCCAGATATACAAAGCGAGTCACCAGGGCCCAGCTGAGCTCTGGATTGTTTTGTTGGCGATTTCACCTAGGTTTCTGGAGCCTCAGCTTTGTAAGTCTCTCTGGCACAAGCCATACTCTGTCTCCTCATAGCCATGCCAGTATCCCTCATAGTTGATAATAAAGATACACATACATATATGTACATATACATACATATATATATATATCAGACATTTTTAGAATTGTTGACCTTTTTATTTGATCTGAATGCAGAATTACCGCATTTATAATAGCCTCCTTATTCATAAATAATTGGTCACATAGTTGGAGCAGGATTCACTACAGTTATAAATTATAAACTTTCCAGGAGCATTTCCAATAGCCTTTCTATCAGTATCCTTATTGTAATTATCAAAGCACAGAACTTGCCTCCATTTTCTAGTGTAAGCTTCAAATCGTATGCGTTTCTTTTCATTCTCGGAATTCGTAATTTGCCTGGACCCTGTGTGTCAGGGAATTTTTGAAGCAGCCCTCTATTTCTCAGCAGACGTTTTCTATATTTCTGCTGTCATCAGGTCTTCCTGTGGTGTTTGTTTTTATTTTTTATTTTTTTCAAATCCTCTTAGATCATTCCCATTTATTTGCATATTTATTTATTTCGTCCGATATCACATGAGGGGTCATTTCTTCTGCCTGATAGATTTTCTCTTATAATTGAAGGGGACTTTTGACACACAATACATTTCCTTTTGCAGATACTACACACTACTACAACTGCTACTGCACTGTTTTTGACAGTGACATCCAATGCACAATGGATTAGTATTGCATGGCTCTAGAGAATGTTCACTATTTAACCTACAATGTTTAACCTCACAAATATTTATTCTGTTCTTTCTTGGGGGATGAATGGTTTTCAGTCAACAGTTCCATGTAATAGTGGGCACGGGGGGGTCATTTTTCCCACTACCCCTGTATTTCTGTACATCCTTTGTAACTTTCTTATTGAGGAGAAGCAAACAGTCATAAATTGAGAGAGCAGGGCCCAAGCAGGAAGAGAGACAGAGAGACATCTGCAGCTCTGATTTGTCACTAGCCCAGCTTTTCCCTAGCTGGGTAAGTGTGACCAGGGGCTCAAAACAGGGTCCTGGGATTCCACATAGTTCCCTGGCAGCTCCACCAGCTGTCCCTCCAACCCATGCTCCCTTCGTTGTCCATGTAACTATCGATCTGCTCTAGGCATTTCTCACCTTCATATGCCAGAAACTTAACACTTCTCCCTTCCACCCATGAAACTTTGACCTTTTGCTAGGGTGCAAAACAGCAACTCCAATCCAAGTTATTTTCGGGACAAGTGTGTACGTCTCTGTTGGAAGGTGTGTGTGTGTGTGTGTGTGTGTGTGTGTGTGTGTGTGTAAGTGTGCATAAGTGTGTTTCAGTTAAGATTACCGCTGTTGTTTCTTTATTCCTGACACAGGGACTTAGGAACTGGGTTGTGTTATGACAAAGGAAGTTTCCACTGCACAAGTGGTTTTTCAAGTATGAATTGGCACATTGGATTGTGGACTCTGTTGTGCATTCTCCCAGGTGGTCCTCAGATGGGTTCTTTCCTTTGCTATTCCCATGCTGTGTGTAATTTTCTGGGTAGACTCAAAGAGGAGTGGCATGGGGAGCTCAGCTGCATTCTGCTGTATGTCCACAAGGTGGCGGCAAAGACCATAGTTGAGTGTAGTGATTCTGTGGAATGAGGAGAACTCTAGGAATTGTGGCCCGTGGACAGCAGGGTTGAAATTGACGTAGAGTGCCCTAGACATCTGTTCTTTCCTGTGGGGTGGGGGGATCCCCCATTTGGCTTTGCAAGTGGAAGGGGTTTCTCTCTTTGCCTGGGATGACTCTACTGGGAGCTTGTGAATCCCTGTGCTCAGCTGCATTCTGCTGGGTGTCCACAAGAGGGCAGCACCAGGGCGGGACTAAGGCTCCATGGGGCAAGTGCCCTGAGGCACTGGGCTAGGAGAGTGGCGACAGTGTTTCTGGGTGTGCCCCAAGAGCATGGCCAGCCTAGCGCAGGCAGGCAGTGTCCTAAGGACGGGCACTGGCCTATCAGAGGGCGCCCCTCAGACAGCAGCCCGCCAATGGGAGCCAAGAGAAGGCTGGCTGGGGGCGTGTCCCTGGGACACCAGGCCAATCAGAGTCGAGCGGAAGTGGCTGGTGGGCGGGCCTTCCGGAGGCTGCCCAATCAGCGTGCTGCAGGGCCGTGTGGGCGGTGCTCAAGGCCGCGGGCCAATCACTGACTAGGGGCCCGGACCCTCCTTGGCGTGTCCAAGCACACTGGCCAATGAGATTGCTGGTGGGGTTCTGGGCGTGGCCTAGGCCTCTGGCCTATCAGAGCCTGGCTGGCGCCCTGTGGGCGGGCCTTCTGAAGGAATCCCGCCAATGGGAGCTCAGAGCTGGCCTTAAAAGGCTGGGCGTGCTTCCAGGAAATGCGAAGCAGGGTTCAGCCCAGGGCCCTGCCTTGCAGAAGCTGTCCAGTGTGCATGTGTATAACTCCGTTTGTGACTGTGCCTCTGTGGATTTGTGTGTGTGTGTGTGTGTGTGTGTGTGTGTGTGTGTGTCTGAGGGAGGGAGAGAGAGAGAGAACAACAGAATCACTGTGGCACAGGTGATTTTGTGCAAAACACTTGGCACATTCTGATTTACAGCTCAATATTGACACCAGGGCAGCTCTCCTTGGCCCTTGGTCACTTTTCTTCTTTTCAGATGTAAAGACACTGAAGAGGGAGAGGTTTTTGCCCTGAGGCTTGCACTGGGAACTAGCAGCTGCCCTGTTTGTGTTGCCAGACTAGGAAACCTGTGGTGCCTGTCCATGTGGAGAGTCTCCTGGATGAGTTCCTTCTCGAGCCTTTTTCGCTCGGTCCCGTTGGAGCTGCATATAGCTAATGATTTGGAGATTTTATTCCTTTGGACAATTCTTTTCCTGATGCAAAGTTTCTCTCCAGGTTTTAGCAATCAATTGTGTGAATGTCACATCGAATCCATTGTAGAAAATGACTACATCAGTGTCTCTCTCTCTCTTTCTCTCTCTCTCTCTCTCTCTATATATATATATATATATATATATGTATGTAACATGTAGAGGTCTGAAAATATTTTTTAGCTAGAGACCTGCACAGCTCTGGATTAGGGTACCAATGTGAATACACCTGGCCCTTCTGAGCCACAGTCATGAGAGACATCTCACAGAGCCATATCGTATATCACTCTACAAATCTCTCTCAGCACAAACTACCACGGCCAAATCATCTACTTCCCTCTTGCTCTTTTTGTCCACCGAGTCTTATCCCAAAACTGTAAATCAAAGAAGAAATAGACATAGTGCAGTTCCCTGCACACAGGACAGGCTGAGGCTGGACCAGGGAGATGCAATGCGCCAGCCTGCATCTTGGCTGGAGCATCACTATGACTACTTCGAATTTGGAGAGGCGAGGGCAGTTTTGGAGAGTGGGCTGCCGGCCAAGGGTTGCTTCTCAGAGTGGCTAAGACCTAGATGTTCTAAGTGTTACCTTTCCTCACAAACATAAAATAGCAATGCCACTTGTAAGAAGTATGCATGGGCATGGAGGGTTTGTCTTCAGTGCTCTGGCACTGATCAACACAGGGCCAGAATTTCAGTCCTTGTCTGTCTCTGTCATTCTGTCTCTCTGACTGTCTCTACGTGCCTTCTTCACTGGGCCCTTACTGGAAGTCAGTGCATGCATCGTGAACTCAGCCTTCCTGGTGTTGAAATTTTCCTTTCTTTGCCCCTTGGATTATTTAGTCTCCTGCACATGGTGTAGTACAGAGGGGAACTGCGGAGACAGCGTTGCTGCTGCAGGTTCCAGGCATATGTCCATCTCCAGCTGCAGCTGTCCAGGCCCTCTGTGCTTGACTGCCATTCTCCAGGGCCCTGAGGCTGACACTCAGCCTCAATGCAGCCCTCCTCACCTTCCTGCACAGCATCCTTGTCCTTATTCCATGAGAGCCCCGGTCAAGGGAAGTGAAACTCGATCCCCCTGGCACACACACTGTGCTTTCCCTCTATTAAGCCAAATGGAAAGGATCTGTGGTACTGATGGCCACACCAGTGTCCAGATTTTTCCATGCAAAACGGAAGCTTCCAGTGTTCAGAAAGAGGGAGTTTTGATGGCTGTGAAATGTCTTTTCCAAGTGCCTCATGGTGTTTCAAATCCCTTTGAAACCTGAAGTTCTTTCTTGTATCTAGGGAATATTTTCAACACTGGCCAGAAGGGCCGCCCAACTAGGAGCACAGCTATCCAGGGGTCAGGAGGTCTTCCAGCCTGCTAGCTCCTGGAGGGATTCCTGAGTATGTCCTCAGGGCCCAAGTGTAAAAGGTGTTTCCAATTGCCTTGATTAGCAGCAGCCAGGCCCTCAGGTGAGGGGCGGGGCTGTGATCTTGACTGGAAGCCCCTAATTTGGCCAATGGAGGCATCCATCTTTTTTTGTCTGTCCATAGCAAGGGCCTGGGGAGTTTGTGCTTCCTGCAAGCAGAGCGACATTGTATGGGACACTCATGCAAGCCTACTTCTGGGAATCTCTCTGAGTGTGATGTGTGGACACCAGGACACCATGATCAGGGATGTGAGGCCACAGGAGCAATTGCCTTAGCCGGACCCAAAGGGTAGGTGTAAGGGGCCGGGTTCATCCACTATTGTTTGGTTCAACACACTTCCCATCTATGTGGAAACACAGCCCTTTCTGGGTACTTTCTGGGCTTGTAATCTGCTGCCCTGAGCAGTGGACTGAGAGCCTGGAGGCTGAGTAGGCAGCCAAACGTGACTGGACAGGCTCAAGCCCCTGAATTCTGAGGGGTGCCCCAGATTCCCCCATTGGCAGTGTTTGGATCATAGTGAGGCATGGCATTGATTCGGAACTCAGGAGAGTGAGACATGAGAGTCCCTTTGCATATGCATTCTTGCTTAGCCACAATCTGGGCTAGCTGGCTTGCCCTGACCAGATAGGTTCTCTGTACATAAGTTGCAGGAGAGGCTGGCTCCCTTGCCACCCATGCTCTGAGACTACTACAGGTGATCTCTGAGCACACACAGACACACACAAACAGACAGACACACACACACACACACACATTACTGTCAGGTTGGTAGTAGAGCCTATGGTGAAGGCTGGGGCTGTCTGGGGTCTGTGGGCATGAGAGCTGCTGCCTTACAATCTCTACAAGCCAGGTTTGAACCTGTCATCAATGAACACAGTGTAGGAGGTTTTTGAATTCTGGTCTCTTTCCAACTCATCTATTTCTCTTCTCGCCTTCTCTATCTCTAACTCTCACATGCTCTCACACACTCTGTCTTCACTCATTAATATTTTACTTAGATTCTGATTTTACTGACAGGCCCAGATAGACAAAGAGAGTTACCAGAGCACTGCTGAGCTCTGGCTTGTTGTGTTGGCGATTTCACCTAGGCTACTGGAGCCTCAGTTTGTAAGTCTTTCTGACACAAGCCATATTCTGTCTCCTCATTTCCATGCCAGTATCACTCAGAGTTTATCATAAAGATACACATACATGTATATATATACATATAGATTTATATATCTGTCATTTTTAGAATGTTCGACCTATGTATTTGACCTTCTTTCAGAATTACCACATTTATAACAGCCTAGTTTTTCTGAAATAATTGGCCATATAGTTGGAGCAGGATTCAATACAATTATAAATAATAGAACCTTCCAGTAGCATTTCTAATCGTGTTTCTATTAGCATCCTTATTGTAATTATCATGGCCCAGATCTTCCCTCCTTTTTCTAGTGTAAGCTTCAATACGTATGTGTTTGTTTTCTTTCTCCCGAAATCTTAATGTCCCTGGACCCTGAAGTGTTAGGGAATTTTTGAAGCAGCCCTCTGTTTCTCAGCAGATGGTTTCTATGTTTCTGCTGTCATCAGGTCTTCTTGTGGTTTTTGTCTTTATTTATTTTTATTGTTTCAAGTCCTCCTAGATCATCCCCATTTATTTGCATATTTATTTATTTAGTCAGGTATCACATGTGGCATCATTTCTTCTGCTTGAGAGATTTTCTCTTATAACTGAAGGGAACTTTTGATGCACAATACATTTCCTGGGGCAAATACTACACACATATGGTGAAGGCTTGGGTTGTCTGGGGTCTGTGGGCATTAGAGCTGCTGCGTGACAATCTCTACAACCCAGGTTTGAACCTGTCATGAATGAACACAGCCTAGGGGGTTTTTGACTTCTGGTCTATTTCCAACTCTTCTATTTCTCTTCTCGCCATCTCTGTCTCTGACTCTCACAGGCTCTCTCTCACTCTGTCTGAACTCAGGAATATTTTACTTATATCCTTATTTTATTGACAGGCCCAGATATACAAAGAGAGTGGCCAGAGCACTGCTGAGCTCTGGCTGGTTTTGTTTGTGATTTCACCTAGGCTACTGGAGCCTCTGATTGGTAAGTCTCTCTGACTTAAGCCATATTCTGTCTCCTCATATCCATGGCAGTATCTCTCAGACTTTATAATAAAGATATACATCCATATACATATATAAATATACATATATATCTCTGTCATTTTTAGAATTGTCAACCTATGTAATTGATCTTAATCAGAATTCACACATTTACAACAGGTTCCTTTTCCCCTACTAATTGGCCACATAGTTGGAGCAGGATTCAATACAATTATAAATAATAGAACCTTCCAGTAGCATTTCTAATAGCATTTCTATCAGCATCCTTATTTTAATTATCATAGTACAATACTTGCCTCCTTTCTCTACTGTAAGCTTCAATAAATATGAGTTTCTTTTCATTCTCCCGAAATCTTAATTTCCCTGGACTCTGAAGGGTCTCGGAACTTTTGAAGCAGCCCTTGATTCACAGCAGATGGTTTCTATGTTTCTGCTGTCATCAGGTCTTCTTGTGCTTTTTGTTTTTATTTTTCATTTGTTTCAAATCCTCCTAGATAACCCCCATTTACTTGCATATTTATTTATTTATTTATTTATTTGGTTCTATATTACATGAGGGGTCCATTCTTCTGCTTGATAGATTTTTCTCTTATAATTGAAGGGAAGTTTACACTCACAATACATATCCTGTCGTAAATACTACACACATATGGTGAAGGCTGGGGTTGTCTGGGGTCTGTGGACAGGAGACTGCTGCCCTACAATCTCGACAACCCAGGTTTGAACCTGTCATGTATGAACACAGAGTGGGAGCTTTTGGACTTCTGGTCTCTTTCCAACTCTTCTATTTCTCTTCTTGCCTTCTCTGTCTCTGACTCTCACAGGCTCTCACTCACTCTGTCTGCCCTCATTAATATTTTACTTATATATTATTTGACTGACAGGCCCAGATATACAAAGCGAGTCACCAGGGCCCAGCTGAGCTCTGGATTGTTTTGTTGGCGATTTCACCTAGGTTTCTGGAGCCTCAGCTTTGTAAGTCTCTCTGGCACAAGCCATACTCTGTCTCCTCATAGCCATGCCAGTATCCCTCATAGTTGATAATAAAGATACACATACATATATGTACATATACATACATATATATATATATATATCAGACATTTTTAGAATTGTTGACCTTTTTATTTGATCTGAATGCAGAATTACCGCATTTATAATAGCCTCCTTATTCATAAATAATTGGTCACATAGTTGGAGCAGGATTCACTACAATTATAAATTATAAACTTTCCAGGAGCATTTCCAATAGCCTTTCTATCAGTATCCTTATTGTAATTATCAAAGCACAGAACTTGCCTCCATTTTCTAGTGTAAGCTTCAAATCGTATGCGTTTCTTTTCATTCTCGGAATTCGTAATTTGCCTGGACCCTGTGTGTCAGGGAATTTTTGAAGCAGCCCTCTATTTCTCAGCAGACGTTTTCTTTTTTTTTTTTAGAAAGGCAGACTGCCACATGCAGCGCCTCATTTGGATGTGTCTGGAGTCTTGGAAGCTTGACTACCCTACGTTCTCCTACAAATGGACCTTGAGAGCTTGTTTGGAGGTTCTAGCAGGGGAGCGCAGCTACTCGTATACCCTCGACCGAAGACCGGTCCGTCTCTATTCGGGGAAGGCCGTCCTCTTCGACCGAGCGCGCAGCTTCGGGAGGGACGCACATGGAGCGGTGAGGGAGGAAGGGGACACCCGCCTAGCCAGCCAGATCAGCCGAATCAACCCTGGCGATCAATGGGGTGACAGATGTCGCAGCCAGATCGCCCTCACATCCTCAGCAGACGTTTTCTATATTTCTGCTGTCATCAGGTCTTCCTGTGGTGTTTTTTTTTATTTTTTTTTTCAAATCCTCTTAGATCATTCCCATTTATTTGCATATTTATTTATTTCGTCCGATATCACATGAGGGGTCATTTCTTCTGCCTGATAGATTTTCTCTTATAATTGAAGGGGACTTTTGACACACAATACATTTCCTTTTGCAGATACTACACACTACTACAACTGCTACTGCACTGTTTTTGACAGTGACATCCAATGCACAATGGATTAGTATTGCATGGCTCTAGAGAATGTTCACTATTTAACCTACAATGTTTAACCTCACAAATATTTATTCTGTTCTTTCTTGGGGGATGAATGGTTTTCAGTCAACAGTTCCATGTAATAGTGGGCACGGGGGGGTCATTTTTCCCACTACCCCTGTATTTCTGTACATCCTTTGTAACTTTCTTATTGAGGAGAAGCAAACAGTCATAAATTGAGAGAGCAGGGCCCAAGCAGGAAGAGAGACAGAGAGACATCTGCAGCTCTGATTTGTCACTAGCCCAGCTTTTCCCTAGCTGGGTAAGTGTGACCAGGGGCTCAAAACAGGGTCCTGGGATTCCACATAGTTCCCTGGCAGCTCCACCAGCTGTTCCTCCAACCCATGCTCCCTTCGTTGTCCATGTAACTATCGATCTGCTCTAGGCATTTCTCACCTTCATATGCCAGAAACTTAACACTTCTCCCTTCCACCCATGAAACTTTGACCTTTTGCTAGGGTGCAAAACAGCAACTCCAATCCAAGTTATTTTCGGGACAAGTGTGTACGTCTCTGTGGGAAGGTGTCTGTGTGTGTGTGTGTGTGTGTGTGTGTGTGTAAGTGTGCATAATTGTGTTTCAGTTAAGATTACCGCTGTTGTTTCTTTATTCCTGACACAGGGACTTAGGAACTGGGTTGTGTTATGACAAAGGAAGTTTCCACTGCACAAGTGGTTTTTCAAGTATGAATTGGCACATTGGATTGTGGACTCTGTTGTGCATTCTCCCAGGTGGTCCTCAGATGGGTTCTTTCCTTTGCTATTCCCATGCTGTGTGTAATTTTCTGGGTAGACTCAAAGAGGAGTGGCATGGGGAGCTCAGCTGCATTCTGCTGTATGTCCACAAGGTGGCGGCAAAGACCATAGTTGAGTGTAGTGATTCTGTGGAATGAGGAGAACTCTAGGAATTGTGGCCCGTGGACAGCAGGGTTGAAATTGACGTAGAGTGCCCTAGACATCTGTTCTTTCCTGTGGGGTGGGGGGATCCCCCATTTGGCTTTGCAAGTGGAAGGGGTTTCTCTCTTTGCCTGGGATGACTCTACTGGGAGCTTGTGAATCCCTGTGCTCAGCTGCATTCTGCTGGGTGTCCACAAGAGGGCAGCACCAGGGCGGGACTAAGGCTCCATGGGGCAAGTGCCCTGAGGCACTGGGCTAGGAGAGTGGCGACAGTGTTTCTGGGTGTGCCCCAAGAGCATGGCCAGCCTAGCGCAGGCAGGCAGTGTCCTAAGGACGGGCCCAGACAGGAGCTGTGGGGGTCGTGTTTGCAGAAACAGGGCCTTCAGAGGATGGCAGAAAGTCCCCGGGGGTGGGCCTCAGAGCCCGTGCCCAATGAGCCTGAGGGGAGGGCCCAGTGGGTATTCATAGAGACAGCTGGCCAATCAGAGAGGAGGAACGTCACCCTCAGGGGTGTGAAGCAAGAGCTGGCCAATGAGAACAGAGGAGGAGTTGCGTGGGCGGGCCTCAGAGAGCAGCCCACCAATGAGAGCCTGGGTGCTGGCTCTGGGTGGGCGTACCCCTGGAGGTCAGCCAATCAGGGTCCAGCGGAAGTGCCTGGGGGGCGGGCCCTCGGGAGGCTGTCCAATGAGCGCCTGGGGCGGGCCTCGTGGGCGGAGCCCAGGAGGCTGGCCAATCATGGGGCAAGGGCGGTGACCTTCCTGGGCGTGCCTTAGGAACTGGCCTATCAGAGGGCGCCCCTCAGACAGCAGCCCGCCAATGGGAGCCAAGAGAAGGCTGGCTGGGGGCGTGTCCCTGGGACACCAGGCCAATCAGAGTCGAGCGGAAGTGGCTGGTGGGCGGGCCTTCCGGAGGCTGCCCAATCAGCGTGCTGCAGGGCCGTGTGGGCGGTGCTCAAGGCCGCGGGCCAATCACTGACTAGGGGCCCGGACCCTCCTGGGCGTGTCCAAGCACACTGGCCAATGAGATTGCTGGTGGGGTTCTGGGCGTGGCCTAGGCCTCTGGCCTATCAGAGCCTGGCTGGCGCCCTGTGGGCGGGCCTTCTGAAGGAATCCCGCCAATGGGAGCTCAGAGCTGGCCTTAAAAGGCTGGGCGTGCTTCCAGGAAATGCGAAGCAGGGTTCAGCCCAGGGCCCTGCCTTGCAGAAGCTGTCCAGTGTGCATGTGTATAACTCCGTTTGTGACTGTGCCTCTGTGGATTTGTGTGTGTGTGTGTGTGTGTGTGTGTGTGTCTGAGGGAGGGAGAGAGAGAGAGAACAACAGAATCACTGTGGCACAGGTGATTTTGTGCAAAACACTTGGCACATTCTGATTTACAGCTCCAGCTCAATATTGACACCAGGGCAGCTCTCCTTGGCCCTTGGTCACTTTTCTTCTTTTCAGATGTAAAGACACTGAAGAGGGAGAGGTTTTTGCCCTGAGGCTTGCACTGGGAACTAGCAGCTGCCCTGTTTGTGTTGCCAGACTAGGAAACCTGTGGTGCCTGTCCATGTGGAGAGTCTCCTGGATGAGTTCCTTCTCGAGCCTTTTTCGCTCGGTCCCGTTGGAGCTGCATATAGCTAATGATTTGGAGATTTTATTCCTTTGGACAATTCTTTTCCTGATGCAAAGTTTCTCTCCAGGTTTTAGCAATCAATTGTGTGAATGTCACATCGAATCCATTGTAGAAAATGACTACATCAGTGTCTCTCTCTCTCTTTCTCTCTCTCTCTCTCTCTCTCTCTCTATATATATATATATATATATGTATGTAACATGTAGAGGTCTGAAAATATTTTTTAGCTAGAGACCTGCACAGCTCTGGATTAGGGTACCAATGTGGATACACCTGGCCCTTCTGAGCCACAGTCATGAGAGACATCTCACAGAGCCATATCGTATATCACTCTACAAATCTCTCTCAGCACAAACTACCACGGCCAAATCATCTACTTCCCTCTTGCTCTTTTTGTCCACCGAGTCTTATCCCAAAACTGTAAATCAAAGAAGAAATAGACATAGTGCAGTTCCCTGCACACAGGACAGGCTGAGGCTGGACCAGGGAGATGCAATGCGCCAGCCTGCATCTTGGCTGGAGCATCACTATGACTACTTCGAATTTGGAGAGGCGAGGGCAGTTTTGGAGAGTGGGCTGCCGGCCAAGGGTTGCTTCTCAGAGTGGCTAAGACCTAGATGTTCTAAGTGTTACCTTTCCTCACAAACATAAAATAGCAATGCCACTTGTAAGAAGTATGCATGGGCATGGAGGGTTTGTCTTCAGTGCTCTGGCACTGATCAACACAGGGCCAGAATTTCAGTCCTTGTCTGTCTCTGTCATTCTGTCTCTCTGACTGTCTCTACGTGCCTTCTTCACTGGGCCCTTACTGGAAGTCAGTGCATGCATCGTGAACTCAGCCTTCCTGGTGTTGAAATTTTCCTTTCTTTGCCCCTTGGATTATTTAGTCTCCTGCACATGGTGTAGTACAGAGGGGAACTGCGGAGACAGCGTTGCTGCTGCAGGTTCCAGGCATATGTCCATCTCCAGCTGCAGCTGTCCAGGCCCTCTGTGCTTGACTGCCATTCTCCAGGGCCCTGAGGCTGACACTCAGCCTCAATGCAGCCCTCCTCACCTTCCTGCACAGCATCCTTGTCCTTATTCCATGAGAGCCCCGGTCAAGGGAAGTGAAACTCGATCCCCCTGGCACACACACTGTGCTTTCCCTCTATTAAGCCAAATGGAAAGGATCTGTGGTACTGATGGCCACACCAGTGTCCAGATTTTTCCATGCAAAACGGAAGCTTCCAGTGTTCAGAAAGAGGGAGTTTTGATGGCTGTGAAATGTCTTTTCCAAGTGCCTCATGGTGTTTCAAATCCCTTTGAAACCTGAAGTTCTTTCTTGTATCTAGGGAATATTTTCAACACTGGCCAGAAGGGCCGCCCAACTAGGAGCACAGCTATCCAGGGGTCAGGAGGTCTTCCAGCCTGCTAGCTCCTGGAGGGATTCCTGAGTATGTCCTCAGGGCCCAAGTGTAAAAGGTGTTTCCAATTGCCTTGATTAGCAGCAGCCAGGCCCTCAGGTGAGGGGCGGGGCTGTGATCTTGACTGGAAGCCCCTAATTTGGCCAATGGAGGCATCCATCTTTTTTTGTCTGTCCATAGCAAGGGCCTGGGGAGTTTGTGCTTCCTGCAAGCAGAGCGACATTGTATGGGACACTCATGCAAGCCTACTTCTGGGAATCTCTCTGAGTGTGATGTGTGGACACCAGGACACCATGATCAGGGATGTGAGGCCACAGGAGCAATTGCCTTAGCCGGACCCAAAGGGTAGGTGTAAGGGGCCGGGTTCATCCACTATTGTTTGGTTCAACACACTTCCCATCTATGTGGAAACACAGCCCTTTCTGGGTACTTTCTGGGCTTGTAATCTGCTGCCCTGAGCAGTGGACTGAGAGCCTGGAGGCTGAGTAGGCAGCCAAACGTGACTGGACAGGCTCAAGCCCCTGAATTCTGAGGGGTGCCCCAGCTTCCCCCATTGGCAGTGTTTGGATCATAGTGAGGCATGGCATTGATTCGGAACTCAGGAGAGTGAGACATGAGAGTCCCTTTGCATATGCATTCTTGCTTAGCCACAATCTGGGCTAGCTGGCTTGCCCTGACCAGATAGGTTCTCTGTACATAAGTTGCAGGAGAGGCTGGCTCCCTTGCCACCCATGCTCTGAGACTACTACAGGTGATCTCTGAGCACACACAGACACACACAAACAGACAGACACACACACACACACACACACACATTACTGTCAGGTTGGTAGTAGAGCCTATGGTGAAGGCTGGGGCTGTCTGGGGTCTGTGGGCATGAGAGCTGCTGCCTTACAATCTCTACAAGCCAGGTTTGAACCTGTCATCAATGAACACAGTGTAGGAGGTTTTTGAATTCTGGTCTCTTTCCAACTCATCTATTTCTCTTCTCGCCTTCTCTATCTCTAACTCTCACATGCTCTCACACACTCTGTCTTCACTCATTAATATTTTACTTAGATTCTGATTTTACTGACAGGCCCAGATAGACAAAGAGAGTTACCAGAGCACTGCTGAGCTCTGGCTTGTTGTGTTGGCGATTTCACCTAGGCTACTGGAGCCTCAGTTTGTAAGTCTTTCTGACACAAGCCATATTCTGTCTCCTCATTTCCATGCCAGTATCACTCAGAGTTTATCATAAAGATACACATACATGTATATATATACATATAGATTTATATATCTGTCATTTTTAGAATGTTCGACCTATGTATTTGACCTTCTTTCAGAATTACCACATTTATAACAGCCTAGTTTTTCTGAAATAATTGGCCATATAGTTGGAGCAGGATTCAATACAATTATAAATAATAGAACCTTCCAGTAGCATTTCTAATCGTGTTTCTATTAGCATCCTTATTGTAATTATCATGGCCCAGATCTTCCCTCCTTTTTCTAGTGTAAGCTTCAATACGTATGTGTTTGTTTTCTTTCTCCCGAAATCTTAATGTCCCTGGACCCTGAAGTGTTAGGGAATTTTTGAAGCAGCCCTCTGTTTCTCAGCAGATGGTTTCTATGTTTCTGCTGTCATCAGGTCTTCTTGTGGTTTTTGTCTTTATTTATTTTTATTGTTTCAAGTCCTCCTAGATCATCCCCATTTATTTGCATATTTATTTATTTAGTCAGGTATCACATGTGGCATCATTTCTTCTGCTTGAGAGATTTTCTCTTATAACTGAAGGGAACTTTTGATGCACAATACATTTCCTGGGGCAAATACTACACACATATGGTGAAGGCTTGGGTTGTCTGGGGTCTGTGGGCATTAGAGCTGCTGCGTGACAATCTCTACAACCCAGGTTTGAACCTGTCATGAATGAACACAGCCTAGGGGGTTTTTGACTTCTGGTCTATTTCCAACTCTTCTATTTCTCTTCTCGCCATCTCTGTCTCTGACTCTCACAGGCTCTCTCTCACTCTGTCTGAACTCAGGAATATTTTACTTATATCCTTATTTTATTGACAGGCCCAGATATACAAAGAGAGTGGCCAGAGCACTGCTGAGCTCTGGCTGGTTTTGTTTGTGATTTCACCTAGGCTACTGGAGCCTCTGATTGGTAAGTCTCTCTGACTTAAGCCATATTCTGTCTCCTCATATCCATGGCAGTATCTCTCAGACTTTATAATAAAGATATACATCCATATACATATATAAATATACATATATATCTCTGTCATTTTTAGAATTGTCAACCTATGTAATTGATCTTAATCAGAATTCACACATTTACAACAGGTTCCTTTTCCCCTACTAATTGGCCACATAGTTGGAGCAGGATTCAATACAATTATAAATAATAGAACCTTCCAGTAGCATTTCTAATAGCATTTCTATCAGCATCCTTATTTTAATTATCATAGTACAATACTTGCCTCCTTTCTCTACTGTAAGCTTCAATAAATATGAGTTTCTTTTCATTCTCCCGAAATCTTAATTTCCCTGGACTCTGAAGGGTCTCGGAACTTTTGAAGCAGCCCTTGATTCACAGCAGATGGTTTCTATGTTTCTGCTGTCATCAGGTCTTCTTGTGCTTTTTGTTTTTATTTTTCATTTGTTTCAAATCCTCCTAGATAACCCCCATTTACTTGCTTATTTATTTATTTATTTATTTATTTGGTTCTATATTACATGAGGGGTCCATTCTTCTGCTTGATAGATTTTTCTCTTATAATTGAAGGGAAGTTTACACTCACAATACATATCCTGTCGTAAATACTACACACATATGGTGAAGGCTGGGGTTGTCTGGGGTCTGTGGACAGGAGACTGCTGCCCTACAATCTCGACAACCCAGGTTTGAACCTGTCATGTATGAACACAGAGTGGGAGCTTTTGGACTTCTGGTCTCTTTCCAACTCTTCTATTTCTCTTCTTGCCTTCTCTGTCTCTGACTCTCACAGGCTCTCACTCACTCTGTCTGCACTCATTAATATTTTACTTATATATTATTTGACTGACAGGCCCAGATATACAAAGCGAGTCACCAGGGCCCAGCTGAGCTCTGGATTGTTTTGTTGGCGATTTCACCTAGGTTTCTGGAGCCTCAGCTTTGTAAGTCTCTCTGGCACAAGCCATACTCTGTCTCCTCATAGCCATGCCAGTATCCCTCATAGTTGATAATAAAGATACACATACATATATGTACATATACATACATATATATATATATATCAGACATTTTTAGAATTGTTGACCTTTTTATTTGATCTGAATGCAGAATTACCGCATTTATAATAGCCTCCTTATTCATAAATAATTGGTCACATAGTTGGAGCAGGATTCACTACAATTATAAATTATAAACTTTCCAGGAGCATTTCCAATAGCCTTTCTATCAGTATCCTTATTGTAATTATCAAAGCACAGAACTTGCCTCCATTTTCTAGTGTAAGCTTCAAATCGTATGCGTTTCTTTTCATTCTCGGAATTCGTAATTTGCCTGGACCCTGTGTGTCAGGGAATTTTTGAAGCAGCCCTCTATTTCTCAGCAGACGTTTTCTTTTTTTTTTTTTTTTTTTTTTTAGAAAGGCAGACTGCCACATGCAGCGCCTCATTTGGATGTGTCTGGAGTCTTGGAAGCTTGACTACCCTACGTTCTCCTACAAATGGACCTTGAGAGCTTGTTTGGAGGTTCTAGCAGGGGAGCGCAGCTACTCGTATACCCTCGACCGAAGACCGGTCCGTCTCTATTCGGGGAAGGCCGTCCTCTTCGACCGAGCGCGCAGCTTCGGGAGGGACGCACATGGAGTGGTGAGGGAGGAAGGGGACACCCGCCTAGCCAGCCAGATCAGCCGAATCAACCCTGGCGATCAATGGGGTGACAGATGTCGCAGCCAGATCGCCCTCACATCCTCAGCAGACGTTTTCTATATTTCTGCTGTCATCAGGTCTTCCTGTGGTGTTTTTTTTTTTATTTTTTTTTTTCAAATCCTCTTAGATCATTCCCATTTATTTGCATATTTATTTATTTCGTCCGATATCACATGAGGGGTCATTTCTTCTGCCTGATAGATTTTCTCTTATAATTGAAGGGGACTTTTGACACACAATACATTTCCTTTTGCAGATACTACACACTACTACAACTGCTACTGCACTGTTTTTGACAGTGACATCCAATGCACAATGGATTAGTATTGCATGGCTCTAGAGAATGTTCACTATTTAACCTACAATGTTTAACCTCACAAATATTTATTCTGTTCTTTCTTGGGGGATGAATGGTTTTCAGTCAACAGTTCCATGTAATAGTGGGCACGGGGGGGTCATTTTTCCCACTACCCCTGTATTTCTGTACATCCTTTGTAACTTTCTTATTGAGGAGAAGCAAACAGTCATAAATTGAGAGAGCAGGGCCCAAGCAGGAAGAGAGACAGAGAGACATCTGCAGCTCTGATTTGTCACTAGCCCAGCTTTTCCCTAGCTGGGTAAGTGTGACCAGGGGCTCAAAACAGGGTCCTGGGATTCCACATAGTTCCCTGGCAGCTCCACCAGCTGTTCCTCCAACCCATGCTCCCTTCGTTGTCCATGTAACTATCGATCTGCTCTAGGCATTTCTCACCTTCATATGCCAGAAACTTAACACTTCTCCCTTCCACCCATGAAACTTTGACCTTTTGCTAGGGTGCAAAACAGCAACTCCAATCCAAGTTATTTTCGGGACAAGTGTGTACGTCTCTGTGGGAAGGTGTCTGTGTGTGTGTGTGTGTGTGTGTGTGTGTAAGTGTGCATAATTTTGTTTCAGTTAAGATTACCGCTGTTGTTTCTTTATTCCTGACACAGGGACTTAGGAACTGGGTTGTGTTATGACAAAGGAAGTTTCCACTGCACAAGTGGTTTTTCAAGTATGAATTGGCACATTGGATTGTGGACTCTGTTGTGCATTCTCCCAGGTGGTCCTCAGATGGATTCTTTCCTTTGCTATTCCCATGCTGTGTGTAATTTTCTGGGTAGACTCAAAGAGGAGTGGCATGGGGAGCTCAGCTGCATTCTGCTGTATGTCCACAAGGTGGCGGCAAAGACCATAGTTGAGTGTAGTGATTCTGTGGAATGAGGAGAACTCTAGGAATTGTGGCCCGTGGACAGCAGGGTTGAAATTGACGTAGAGTGCCCTAGACATCTGTTCTTTCCTGTGGGGTGGGGGGATCCCCCATTTGGCTTTGCAAGTGGAAGGGGTTTCTCTCTTTGCCTGGGATGACTCTACTGGGAGCTTGTGAAACCCTGTGCTCAGCTGCATTCTGCTGGGTGTCCACAAGAGGGCAGCACCAGGGCGGGACTAAGGCTCCATGGGGCAAGTGCCCTGAGGCACTGGGCTAGGAGAGTGGCGACAGTGTTTCTGGGTGTGCCCCAAGAGCATGGCCAGCCTAGCGCAGGCAGGCA
Source organism: Erinaceus europaeus (assembly GCF_950295315.1). Classification (NCBI taxonomy): domain Eukaryota; kingdom Metazoa; phylum Chordata; class Mammalia; order Eulipotyphla; family Erinaceidae; genus Erinaceus; species Erinaceus europaeus. The sequence continues at coordinate 167,209 of NW_026647185.1, read as the reverse complement.
GTGTCCTAAGGACGGGCCCAGACAGGAGCTGTGGGGGTCGTGTTTGCAGAAACAGGGCCTTCAGAGGATGGCAGAAAGTCCCCGGGGGTGGGCCTCAGAGCCCGTGCCCAATGAGCCTGAGGGGAGGGCCCAGTGGGTATTCATAGAGACAGCTGGCCAATCAGAGAGGAGGAACGTCACCCTCAGGGGTGTGAAGCAAGAGCTGGCCAATGAGAACAGAGGAGGAGTTGCGTGGGCGGGCCTCAGAGAGCAGCCCACCAATGAGAGCCTGGGTGCTGGCTCTGGGTGGGCGTACCCCTGGAGGTCAGCCAATCAGGGTCCAGCGGAAGTGCCTGGGGGGCGGGCCCTCGGGAGGCTGTCCAATGAGCGCCTGGGGCGGGCCTCGTGGGCGGAGCCCAGGAGGCTGGCCAATCATGGGGCAAGGGCGGTGACCTTCCTGGGCGTGCCTTAGGAACTGGCCTATCAGAGGGCGCCCCTCAGACAGCAGCCCGCCAATGGGAGCCAAGAGAAGGCTGGCTGGGGGCGTGTCCCTGGGACACCAGGCCAATCAGAGTCGAGCGGAAGTGGCTGGTGGGCGGGCCTTCCGGAGGCTGCCCAATCAGCGTGCTGCAGGGCCGTGTGGGCGGTGCTCAAGGCCGCGGGCCAATCACTGACTAGGGGCCCGGACCCTCCTTGGCGTGTCCAAGCACACTGGCCAATGAGATTGCTGGTGGGGTTCTGGGCGTGGCCTAGGCCTCTGGCCTATCAGAGCCTGGCTGGCGCCCTGTGGGCGGGCCTTCTGAAGGAATCCCGCCAATGGGAGCTCAGAGCTGGCCTTAAAAGGCTGGGCGTGCTTCCAGGAAATGCGAAGCAGGGTTCAGCCCAGGGCCCTGCCTTGCAGAAGCTGTCCAGTGTGCATGTGTATAACTCCGTTTGTGACTGTGCCTCTGTGGATTTGTGTGTGTGTGTGTGTGTGTGTGTGTGTGTGTCTGAGGGAGGGAGAGAGAGAGAGAACAACAGAATCACTGTGGCACAGGTGATTTTGTGCAAAACACTTGGCACATTCTGATTTACAGCTCAATATTGACACCAGGGCAGCTCTCCTTGGCCCTTGGTCACTTTTCTTCTTTTCAGATGTAAAGACACTGAAGAGGGAGAGGTTTTTGCCCTGAGGCTTGCACTGGGAACTAGCAGCTGCCCTGTTTGTGTTGCCAGACTAGGAAACCTGTGGTGCCTGTCCATGTGGAGAGTCTCCTGGATGAGTTCCTTCTCGAGCCTTTTTCGCTCGGTCCCGTTGGAGCTGCATATAGCTAATGATTTGGAGATTTTATTCCTTTGGACAATTCTTTTCCTGATGCAAAGTTTCTCTCCAGGTTTTAGCAATCAATTGTGTGAATGTCACATCGAATCCATTGTAGAAAATGACTACATCAGTGTCTCTCTCTCTTTCTCTCTCTCTCTCTCTCTCTCTCTATATATATATATATATATATGTATGTAACATGTAGAGGTCTGAAAATATTTTTTAGCTAGAGACCTGCACAGCTCTGGATTAGGGTACCAATGTGGATACACCTGGCCCTTCTGAGCCACAGTCATGAGAGACATCTCACAGAGCCATATCGTATATCACTCTACAAATCTCTCTCAGCACAAACTACCACGGCCAAATCATCTACTTCCCTCTTGCTCTTTTTGTCCACCGAGTCTTATCCCAAAACTGTAAATCAAAGAAGAAATAGACATAGTGCAGTTCCCTGCACACAGGACAGGCTGAGGCTGGACCAGGGAGATGCAATGCGCCAGCCTGCATCTTGGCTGGAGCATCACTATGACTACTTCGAATTTGGAGAGGCGAGGGCAGTTTTGGAGAGTGGGCTGCCGGCCAAGGGTTGCTTCTCAGAGTGGCTAAGACCTAGATGTTCTAAGTGTTACCTTTCCTCACAAACATAAAATAGCAATGCCACTTGTAAGAAGTATGCATGGGCATGGAGGGTTTGTCTTCAGTGCTCTGGCACTGATCAACACAGGGCCAGAATTTCAGTCCTTGTCTGTCTCTGTCATTCTGTCTCTCTGACTGTCTCTACGTGCCTTCTTCACTGGGCCCTTACTGGAAGTCAGTGCATGCATCGTGAACTCAGCCTTCCTGGTGTTGAAATTTTCCTTTCTTTGCCCCTTGGATTATTTAGTCTCCTGCACATGGTGTAGTACAGAGGGGAACTGCGGAGACAGCGTTGCTGCTGCAGGTTCCAGGCATATGTCCATCTCCAGCTGCAGCTGTCCAGGCCCTCTGTGCTTGACTGCCATTCTCCAGGGCCCTGAGGCTGACACTCAGCCTCAATGCAGCCCTCCTCACCTTCCTGCACAGCATCCTTGTCCTTATTCCATGAGAGCCCCGGTCAAGGGAAGTGAAACTCGATCCCCCTGGCACACACACTGTGCTTTCCCTCTATTAAGCCAAATGGAAAGGATCTGTGGTACTGATGGCCACACCAGTGTCCAGATTTTTCCATGCAAAACGGAAGCTTCCAGTGTTCAGAAAGAGGGAGTTTTGATGGCTGTGAAATGTCTTTTCCAAGTGCCTCATGGTGTTTCAAATCCCTTTGAAACCTGAAGTTCTTTCTTGTATCTAGGGAATATTTTCAACACTGGCCAGAAGGGCCGCCCAACTAGGAGCACAGCTATCCAGGGGTCAGGAGGTCTTCCAGCCTGCTAGCTCCTGGAGGGATTCCTGAGTATGTCCTCAGGGCCCAAGTGTAAAAGGTGTTTCCAATTGCCTTGATTAGCAGCAGCCAGGCCCTCAGGTGAGGGGCGGGGCTGTGATCTTGACTGGAAGCCCCTAATTTGGCCAATGGAGGCATCCATCTTTTTTTGTCTGTCCATAGCAAGGGCCTGGGGAGTTTGTGCTTCCTGCAAGCAGAGCGACATTGTATGGGACACTCATGCAAGCCTACTTCTGGGAATCTCTCTGAGTGTGATGTGTGGACACCAGGACACCATGATCAGGGATGTGAGGCCACAGGAGCAATTGCCTTAGCCGGACCCAAAGGGTAGGTGTAAGGGGCCGGGTTCATCCACTATTGTTTGGTTCAACACACTTCCCATCTATGTGGAAACACAGCCCTTTCTGGGTACTTTCTGGGCTTGTAATCTGCTGCCCTGAGCAGTGGACTGAGAGCCTGGAGGCTGAGTAGGCAGCCAAACGTGACTGGACAGGCTCAAGCCCCTGAATTCTGAGGGGTGCCCCAGCTTCCCCCATTGGCAGTGTTTGGATCATAGTGAGGCATGGCATTGATTCGGAACTCAGGAGAGTGAGACATGAGAGTCCCTTTGCATATGCATTCTTGCTTAGCCACAATCTGGGCTAGCTGGCTTGCCCTGACCAGATAGGTTCTCTGTACATAAGTTGCAGGAGAGGCTGGCTCCCTTGCCACCCATGCTCTGAGACTACTACAGGTGATCTCTGAGCACACACAGACACACACAAACAGACAGACACACACACACACACACACATTACTGTCAGGTTGGTAGTAGAGCCTATGGTGAAGGCTGGGGCTGTCTGGGGTCTGTGGGCATGAGAGCTGCTGCCTTACAATCTCTACAAGCCAGGTTTGAACCTGTCATCAATGAACACAGTGTAGGAGGTTTTTGAATTCTGGTCTCTTTCCAACTCATCTATTTCTCTTCTCGCCTTCTCTATCTCTAACTCTCACATGCTCTCACACACTCTGTCTTCACTCATTAATATTTTACTTAGATTCTGATTTTACTGACAGGCCCAGATAGACAAAGAGAGTTACCAGAGCACTGCTGAGCTCTGGCTTGTTGTGTTGGCGATTTCACCTAGGCTACTGGAGCCTCAGTTTGTAAGTCTTTCTGACACAAGCCATATTCTGTCTCCTCATTTCCATGCCAGTATCACTCAGAGTTTATCATAAAGATACACATACATGTATATATATACATATAGATTTATATATCTGTCATTTTTAGAATGTTCGACCTATGTATTTGACCTTCTTTCAGAATTACCACATTTATAACAGCCTAGTTTTTCTGAAATAATTGGCCATATAGTTGGAGCAGGATTCAATACAATTATAAATAATAGAACCTTCCAGTAGCATTTCTAATCGTGTTTCTATTAGCATCCTTATTGTAATTATCATGGCCCAGATCTTCCCTCCTTTTTCTAGTGTAAGCTTCAATACGTATGTGTTTGTTTTCTTTCTCCCGAAATCTTAATGTCCCTGGACCCTGAAGTGTTAGGGAATTTTTGAAGCAGCCCTCTGTTTCTCAGCAGATGGTTTCTATGTTTCTGCTGTCATCAGGTCTTCTTGTGGTTTTTGTCTTTATTTATTTTTATTGTTTCAAGTCCTCCTAGATCATCCCCATTTATTTGCATATTTATTTATTTAGTCAGGTATCACATGTGGCATCATTTCTTCTGCTTGAGAGATTTTCTCTTATAACTGAAGGGAACTTTTGATGCACAATACATTTCCTGGGGCAAATACTACACACATATGGTGAAGGCTTGGGTTGTCTGGGGTCTGTGGGCATTAGAGCTGCTGCGTGACAATCTCTACAACCCAGGTTTGAACCTGTCATGAATGAACACAGCCTAGGGGGTTTTTGACTTCTGGTCTATTTCCAACTCTTCTATTTCTCTTCTCGCCATCTCTGTCTCTGACTCTCACAGGCTCTCTCTCACTCTGTCTGAACTCAGGAATATTTTACTTATATCCTTATTTTATTGACAGGCCCAGATATACAAAGAGAGTGGCCAGAGCACTGCTGAGCTCTGGCTGGTTTTGTTTGTGATTTCACCTAGGCTACTGGAGCCTCTGATTGGTAAGTCTCTCTGACTTAAGCCATATTCTGTCTCCTCATATCCATGGCAGTATCTCTCAGACTTTATAATAAAGATATACATCCATATACATATATAAATATACATATATATCTCTGTCATTTTTAGAATTGTCAACCTATGTAATTGATCTTAATCAGAATTCACACATTTACAACAGGTTCCTTTTCCCCTACTAATTGGCCACATAGTTGGAGCAGGATTCAATACAATTATAAATAATAGAACCTTCCAGTAGCATTTCTAATAGCATTTCTATCAGCATCCTTATTTTAATTATCATAGTACAATACTTGCCTCCTTTCTCTACTGTAAGCTTCAATAAATATGAGTTTCTTTTCATTCTCCCGAAATCTTAATTTCCCTGGACTCTGAAGGGTCTCGGAACTTTTGAAGCAGCCCTTGATTCACAGCAGATGGTTTCTATGTTTCTGCTGTCATCAGGTCTTCTTGTGCTTTTTGTTTTTATTTTTCATTTGTTTCAAATCCTCCTAGATAACCCCCATTTACTTGCATATTTATTTATTTATTTATTTATTTGGTTCTATATTACATGAGGGGTCCATTCTTCTGCTTGATAGATTTTTCTCTTATAATTGAAGGGAAGTTTACACTCACAATACATATCCTGTCGTAAATACTACACACATATGGTGAAGGCTGGGGTTGTCTGGGATCTGTGGACAGGAGACTGCTGCCCTACAATCTCGACAACCCAGGTTTGAACCTGTCATGTATGAACACAGAGTGGGAGCTTTTGGACTTCTGGTCTCTTTCCAACTCTTCTATTTCTCTTCTTGCCTTCTCTGTCTCTGACTCTCACAGGCTCTCACTCACTCTGTCTGCACTCATTAATATTTTACTTATATATTATTTGACTGACAGGCCCAGATATACAAAGCGAGTCACCAGGGCCCAGCTGAGCTCTGGATTGTTTTGTTGGCGATTTCACCTAGGTTTCTGGAGCCTCAGCTTTGTAAGTCTCTCTGGCACAAGCCATACTCTGTCTCCTCATAGCCATGCCAGTATCCCTCATAGTTGATAATAAAGATACACATACATATATGTACATATACATATATATATATATATATCAGACATTTTTAGAATTGTTGACCTTTTTATTTGATCTGAATGCAGAATTACCGCATTTATAATAGCCTCCTTATTCATAAATAATTGGTCACATAGTTGGAGCAGGATTCACTACAGTTATAAATTATAAACTTTCCAGGAGCATTTCCAATAGCCTTTCTATCAGTAGCCTTATTGTAATTATCAAAGCACAGAACTTGCCTCCATTTTCTAGTGTAAGCTTCAAATCGTATGCGTTTCTTTTCATTCTCGGAATTCGTAATTTGCCTGGACCCTGTGTGTCAGGGAATTTTTGAAGCAGCCCTCTATTTCTCAGCAGACGTTTTCTATATTTCTGCTGTCATCAGGTCTTCCTGTGGTGTTTGTTTTTATTTTTTATTTTTTTCAAATCCTCTTAGATCATTCCCATTTATTTGCATATTTATTTATTTCGTCCGATATCACATGAGGGGTCATTTCTTCTGCCTGATAGATTTTCTCTTATAATTGAAGGGGACTTTTGACACACAATACATTTCCTTTTGCAGATACTACACACTACTACAACTGCTACTGCACTGTTTTTGACAGTGACATCCAATGCACAATGGATTAGTATTGCATGGCTCTAGAGAATGTTCACTATTTAACCTACAATGTTTAACCTCACAAATATTTATTCTGTTCTTTCTTGGGGGATGAATGGTTTTCAGTCAACAGTTCCATGTAATAGTGGGCACGGGGGGGTCATTTTTCCCACTACCCCTGTATTTCTGTACATCCTTTGTAACTTTCTTATTGAGGAGAAGCAAACAGTCATAAATTGAGAGAGCAGGGCCCAAGCAGGAAGAGAGACAGAGAGACATCTGCAGCTCTGATTTGTCACTAGCCCAGCTTTTCCCTAGCTGGGTAAGTGTGACCAGGGGCTCAAAACAGGGTCCTGGGATTCCACATAGTTCCCTGGCAGCTCCACCAGCTGTCCCTCCAACCCATGCTCCCTTCGTTGTCCATGTAACTATCGATCTGCTCTAGGCATTTCTCACCTTCATATGCCAGAAACTTAACACTTCTCCCTTCCACCCATGAAACTTTGACCTTTTGCTAGGGTGCAAAACAGCAACTCCAATCCAAGTTATTTTCGGGACAAGTGTGTACGTCTCTGTTGGAAGGTGTGTGTGTGTGTGTGTGTGTGTGTGTGTGTGTGTGTGTAAGTGTGCATAAGTGTGTTTCAGTTAAGATTACCGCTGTTGTTTCTTTATTCCTGACACAGGGACTTAGGAACTGGGTTGTGTTATGACAAAGGAAGTTTCCACTGCACAAGTGGTTTTTCAAGTATGAATTGGCACATTGGATTGTGGACTCTGTTGTGCATTCTCCCAGGTGGTCCTCAGATGGGTTCTTTCCTTTGCTATTCCCATGCTGTGTGTAATTTTCTGGGTAGACTCAAAGAGGAGTGGCATGGGGAGCTCAGCTGCATTCTGCTGTATGTCCACAAGGTGGCGGCAAAGACCATAGTTGAGTGTAGTGATTCTGTGGAATGAGGAGAACTCTAGGAATTGTGGCCCGTGGACAGCAGGGTTGAAATTGACGTAGAGTGCCCTAGACATCTGTTCTTTCCTGTGGGGTGGGGGGATCCCCCATTTGGCTTTGCAAGTGGAAGGGGTTTCTCTCTTTGCCTGGGATGACTCTACTGGGAGCTTGTGAATCCCTGTGCTCAGCTGCATTCTGCTGGGTGTCCACAAGAGGGCAGCACCAGGGCGGGACTAAGGCTCCATGGGGCAAGTGCCCTGAGGCACTGGGCTAGGAGAGTGGCGACAGTGTTTCTGGGTGTGCCCCAAGAGCATGGCCAGCCTAGCGCAGGCAGGCAGTGTCCTAAGGACGGGCCCAGACAGGAGCTGTGGGGGTCGTGTTTGCAGAAACAGGGCCTTCAGAGGATGGCAGAAAGTCCCCGGGGGCGGGCCTCAGAGCCCGTGCCCAATGAGCCTGAGGGGAGGGCCCAGTGGGTATTCATAGAGACAGCTGGCCAATCAGAGAGGAGGAACGTCACCCTCAGGGGCGTGAAGCAAGAGCTGGCCAATGAGAACAGAGGAGGAGTTGCGTGGGCGGGCCTCAGAGAGCAGCCCACCAATGAGAGCCTGGGTGCTGGCTCTGGGTGGGCGTACCCCTGGAGGTCAGCCAATCAGGGTCCAGCGGAAGTGCCTGGGGGGCGGGCCCTCGGGAGGCTGTCCAATGAGCGCCTGGGGCGGGCCTCGTGGGCGGAGCCCAGGAGGCTGGCCAATCATGGGGCAAGGGCGGTGACCTTCCTGGGCGTGCCTTAGGAACTGGCCTATCAGAGGGCGCCCCTCAGACAGCAGCCCGCCAATGGGAGCCAAGAGAAGGCTGGCTGGGGGCGTGTCCCTGGGACACCAGGCCAATCAGAGTCGAGCGGAAGTGGCTGGTGGGCGGGCCTTCCGGAGGCTGCCCAATCAGCGTGCTGCAGGGCCGTGTGGGCGGTGCTCAAGGCCGCGGGCCAATCACTGACTAGGGGCCCGGACCCTCCTGGGCGTGTCCAAGCACACTGGCCAATGAGATTGCTGGTGGGGTTCTGGGCGTGGCCTAGGCCTCTGGCCTATCAGAGCCTGGCTGGCGCCCTGTGGGCGGGCCTTCTGAAGGAATCCCGCCAATGGGAGCTCAGAGCTGGCCTTAAAAGGCTGGGCGTGCTTCCAGGAAATGCGAAGCAGGGTTCAGCCCAGGGCCCTGCCTTGCAGAAGCTGTCCGGTGTGCATGTGTATAACTCCTTTTGTGACTGTGCCTCTGTGGATTTGTGTGTGTGTGTGTGTGTGTGTGTGTGTGTGTGTGTGTGTCTGAGGGAGGGAGAGAGAGAGAGAACAACAGAATCACTGTGGCACAGGTGATTTTGTGCAAAACACTTGACACATTCTGATTTACAGCTCAATATTGACACCAGGGCAGCTCTCCTTGGCCCTTGGTCACTTTTCTTCTTTTCAGATGTAAAGACACTGAAGAGGGAGAGGTTTTTGCCCTGAGGCTTGCACTGGGAACTAGCAGCTGCCCTGTTTGTGTTGCCAGACTAGGAAACCTGTGGTGCCTGTCCATGTGGAGAGTCTCCTGGATGAGTTCCTTCTCGAGCCTTTTTCGCTCGGTCCCGTTGGAGCTGCATATAGCTAATGATTTGGAGATTTTATTCCTTTGGACAGTTCTTTTCCTGATGCAAAGTTTCTCTCCAGGTATTAGCAATCAATTGTGTGAATGTCACATCGAATCCATTGTAGAAAATGACTACATCAGTGTCTCTCTCTCTCTTTCTCTCTCTCTCTCTCTCTATATATATATATGTATGTAACATGTAGAGGTCTGAAAATATTTTTTAGCTAGAGACCTGCACAGCTCTGGATTAGGGTAGCAATGTGGATACACCTGGCCCTTCTGAGCCACAGTCATGAGAGACATCTCACAGAGCCATATCGTATATCACTCTACAAATCTCTCTCAGCACAAACTACCACTGCCAAATCATCTACTTCCCTCTTGCTCTTTTTGTCCACCGAGTCTTATCCCAAAACTGTAAATCAAAGAAGAAATAGACATAGTGCAGTTCCCTGCACACAGGACAGGCTGAGGCTGGACCAGGGAGATGCAATACGCCAGCCTGCATCTTGGCTGGAGCATCACTATGACTACTTCGAATTTGGAGAGGCGAGGGCAGTTTTGGAGAGTGGGCTGCCGGCCAAGGGTTGCTTCTCAGAGTGGCTAAGACCTAGATGTTCTAAGTGTTACCTTTCCTCACAAACATAAAATAGCAATGCCACTTGTAAGAAGTATGCATGGGCATGGAGGGTTTGTCTTCAGTGCTCTGGCACTGATCAACACAGGGCCAGAATTTCAGTCCTTGTCTGTCTCTGTCATTCTGTCTCTCTGACTGTCTCTACGTGCCTTCTTCACTGGGCCCTTACTGGAAGTCAGTGCATGCATCGTGAACTCAGCCTTCCTGGTGTTGAAATTTTCCTTTCTTTGCCCCTTGGATTATTTAGTCTCCTGCACATGGTGTAGTACAGAGGGGAACTGCGGAGACAGCGTTGCTGCTGCAGGTTCCAGGCATATGTCCATCTCCAGCTGCAGCTGTCCAGGCCCTCTGTGCTTGACTGCCATTCTCCAGGGCCCTGAGGCTGACACTCAGCCTCAATGCAGCCCTCCTCACCTTCCTGCACAGCATCCTTGTACTTATTCCATGAGAGCCCCGGTCAAGGGAAGTGAAACTCGATCCCCCTGGCACACACACTGTGCTTTCCCTCTATTAAGCCAAATGGAAAAGATCTGTGGTACTGATGGCCACACCAGTGTCCAGATTTTTCCATGCAAAACGGAAGCTTCCAGTGTTCAGAAAGAGGGAGTTTTGATGGCTGTGAAATGTCTTTTCCAAGTGCCTCATGGTGTTTCAAATCCCTTTGAAACCTGAAGTTCTTTCTTGTATCTAGGGAATATTTTCAACACTGGCCAGAAGGGCCGCCCAACTAGGAGCACAGCTATCCAGGGGTCAGGAGGTCTTCCAGCCTGCTAGCTCCTGGAGGGATTCCTGAGTATGTCCTCAGGGCCCAAGTGTAAAAGGTGTTTCCAATTGCCTTGATTAGCAGCAGCCAGGCCCTCAGGTGAGGGGCGGGGCTGTGATCTTGACTGGAAGCCCCTAATTTGGCCAATGGAGGCATCCATCTTTTTTTGTCTGTCCATAGCAAGGGCCTGGGGAGTTTGTGCTTCCTGCAAGCAGAGCGACATTGTATGGGACACTCATGCAAGCCTACTTCTGGGAATCTCTCTGAGTGTGATGTGTGGACACCAGGACACCATGATCAGGGATGTGAGGCCACAGGAGCAATTGCCTTAGCCGGACCCAAAGGGTAGGTGTAAGGGGCCGGGTTCATCCACTATTGTTTGGTTCAACACACTTCCCATCTATGTGGAAACACAGCCCTTTCTGGGTACTTTCTGGGCTTGTAATCTGCTGCCCTGAGCAGTGGACTGAGAGCCTGGAGGCTGAGTAGGCAGCCAAACGTGACTGGACAGGCTCAAGCCCCTGAATTCTGAGGGGTGCCCCAGATTCCCCCATTGGCAGTGTTTGGATCATAGTGAGGCATGGCATTGATTCGGAACTCAGGAGAGTGAGACATGAGAGTCCCTTTGCATATGCATTCTTGCTTAGCCACAATCTGGGCTAGCTGGCTTGCCCTGACCAGATAGGTTCTCTGTACATAAGTTGCAGGAGAGGCTGGCTCCCTTGCCACCCATGCTCTGAGACTACTACAGGTGATCTCTGAGCACACACAGACACACACAAACAGACAGACAGACACACACACACACACATTACTGTCAGGTTGGTAGTAGAGCCTATGGTGAAGGCTGGGGCTGTCTGGGGTCTGTGGGCATGAGAGCTGCTGCCTTACAATCTCTACAAGCCAGGTTTGAACCTGTCATCAATGAACACAGTGTAGGAGGTTTTTGAATTCTGGTCTCTTTCCAACTCATCTATTTCTCTTCTCGCCTTCTCTAACTCTCACATGCTCTCACACACTCTGTCTTCACTCATTAATATTTTACTTAGATTCTGATTTTACTGACAGGCCCAGATAGACAAAGAGAGTTACCAGAGCACTGCTGAGCTCTGGCTTGTTGTGTTGGCGATTTCACCTAGGCTACTGGAGCCTCAGTTTGTAAGTCTTTCTGACACAAGCCATATTCTGTCTCCTCATTTCCATGCCAGTATCACTCAGAGTTTATCATAAAGATACACATACATGTATATATATACATATAGATTTATATATCTGTCATTTTTAGAATGTTCGACCTATGTATTTGACCTTCTTTCAGAATTACCACATTTATAACAGCCTAGTTTTTCTGAAATAATTGGCCATATAGTTGGAGCAGGATTCAATACAATTATAAATAATAGAACCTTCCAGTAGCATTTCTAATCGTGTTTCTATTAGCATCCTTATTGTAATTATCATGGCCCAGATCTTCCCTCCTTTTTCTAGTGTAAGCTTCAATACGTATGTGTTTGTTTTCTTTCTCCCGAAATCTTAATGTCCCTGGACCCTGAAGTGTTAGGGAATTTTTGAAGCAGCCCTCTGTTTCTCAGCAGATGGTTTCTATGTTTCTGCTGTCATCAGGTCTTCTTGTGGTTTTTGTCTTTATTTATTTTTATTGTTTCAAGTCCTCCTAGATCATCCCCATTTATTTGCATATTTATTTATTTAGTCAGGTATCACATGTGGCATCATTTCTTCTGCTTGAGAGATTTTCTCTTATAACTGAAGGGAACTTTTGATGCACAATACATTTCCTGGGGCAAATACTACACACATATGGTGAAGGCTTGGGTTGTCTGGGGTCTGTGGGCATTAGAGCTGCTGCGTGACAATCTCTACAACCCAGGTTTGAACCTGTCATGAATGAACACAGCCTAGGGGGTTTTTGACTTCTGGTCTATTTCCAACTCTTCTATTTCTCTTCTCGCCATCTCTGTCTCTGACTCTCACAGGCTCTCTCTCACTCTGTCTGAACTCAGGAATATTTTACTTATATCCTTATTTTATTGACAGGCCCAGATATACAAAGAGAGTGGCCAGAGCACTGCTGAGCTCTGGCTGGTTTTGTTTGTGATTTCACCTAGGCTACTGGAGCCTCTGATTGGTAAGTCTCTCTGACTTAAGCCATATTCTGTCTCCTCATATCCATGGCAGTATCTCTCAGACTTTATAATAAAGATATACATCCATATACATATATAAATATACATATATATCTCTGTCATTTTTAGAATTGTCAACCTATGTAATTGATCTTAATCAGAATTCACACATTTACAACAGGTTCCTTTTTCCCTACTAATTGGCCACATAGTTGGAGCAGGATTCAATACAATTATAAATAATAGAACCTTCCAGTAGCATTTCTAATAGCATTTCTATCAGCATCCTTATTTTAATTATCATAGTACAATACTTGCCTCCTTTCTCTACTGTAAGCTTCAATAAATATGAGTTTCTTTTCATTCTCCCGAAATCTTAATTTCCCTGGACTCTGAAGGGTCTCGGAACTTTTGAAGCAGCCCTTGATTCACAGCAGATGGTTTCTATGTTTCTGCTGTCATCAGGTCTTCTTGTGCTTTTTGTTTTTATTTTTCATTTGTTTCAAATCCTCCTAGATAACCCCCATTTACTTGCTTATTTATTTATTTATTTATTTATTTGGTTCTATATTACATGAGGGGTCCATTCTTCTGCTTGATAGATTTTTCTCTTATAATTGAAGGGAAGTTTACACTCACAATACATATCCTGTCGTAAATACTACACACATATGGTGAAGGCTGGGGTTGTCTGGGGTCTGTGGACAGGAGACTGCTGCCCTACAATCTCGACAACCCAGGTTTGAACCTGTCATGTATGAACACAGAGTGGGAGCTTTTGGACTTCTGGTCTCTTTCCAACTCTTCTATTTCTCTTCTTGCCTTCTCTGTCTCTGACTCTCACAGGCTCTCACTCACTCTGTCTGCACTCATTAATATTTTACTTATATATTATTTGACTGACAGGCCCAGATATACAAAGCGAGTCACCAGGGCCCAGCTGAGCTCTGGATTGTTTTGTTGGCGATTTCACCTAGGTTTCTGGAGCCTCAGCTTTGTAAGTCTCTCTGGCACAAGCCATACTCTGTCTCCTCATAGCCATGCCAGTATCCCTCATAGTTGATAATAAAGATACACATACATATATGTACATATACATACATATATATATATATATCAGACATTTTTAGAATTGTTGACCTTTTTATTTGATCTGAATGCAGAATTACCGCATTTATAATAGCCTCCTTATTCATAAATAATTGGTCACATAGTTGGAGCAGGATTCACTACAATTATAAATTATAAACTTTCCAGGAGCATTTCCAATAGCCTTTCTATCAGTATCCTTATTGTAATTATCAAAGCACAGAACTTGCCTCCATTTTCTAGTGTAAGCTTCAAATCGTATGCGTTTCTTTTCATTCTCGGAATTCGTAATTTGCCTGGACCCTGTGTGTCAGGGAATTTTTGAAGCAGCCCTCTATTTCTCAGCAGACGTTTTCTTTTTTTTTTTTTTTTTTTTTAGAAAGGCAGACTGCCACATGCAGCGCCTCATTTGGATGTGTCTGGAGTCTTGGAAGCTTGACTACCCTACGTTCTCCTACAAATGGACCTTGAGAGCTTGTTTGGAGGTTCTAGCAGGGGAGCGCAGCTACTCGTATACCCTCGACCGAAGACCGGTCCGTCTCTATTCGGGGAAGGCCGTCCTCTTCGACCGAGCGCGCAGCTTCGGGAGGGACGCACATGGAGCGGTGAGGGAGGAAGGGGACACCCGCCTAGCCAGCCAGATCAGCCGAATCAACCCTGGCGATCAATGGGGTGACAGATGTCGCAGCCAGATCGCCCTCACATCCTCAGCAGACGTTTTCTATATTTCTGCTGTCATCAGGTCTTCCTGTGGTGTTTTTTTTTATTTTTTTTTTCAAATCCTCTTAGATCATTCCCATTTATTTGCATATTTATTTATTTCGTCCGATATCACATGAGGGGTCATTTCTTCTGCCTGATAGATTTTCTCTTATAATTGAAGGGGACTTTTGACACACAATACATTTCCTTTTGCAGATACTACACACTACTACAACTGCTACTGCACTGTTTTTGACAGTGACATCCAATGCACAATGGATTAGTATTGCATGGCTCTAGAGAATGTTCACTATTTAACCTACAATGTTTAACCTCACAAATATTTATTCTGTTCTTTCTTGGGGGATGAATGGTTTTCAGTCAACAGTTCCATGTAATAGTGGGCACGGGGGGGTCATTTTTCCCACTACCCCTGTATTTCTGTACATCCTTTGTAACTTTCTTATTGAGGAGAAGCAAACAGTCATAAATTGAGAGAGCAGGGCCCAAGCAGGAAGAGAGACAGAGAGACATCTGCAGCTCTGATTTGTCACTAGCCCAGCTTTTCCCTAGCTGGGTAAGTGTGACCAGGGGCTCAAAACAGGGTCCTGGGATTCCACATAGTTCCCTGGCAGCTCCACCAGCTGTTCCTCCAACCCATGCTCCCTTCGTTGTCCATGTAACTATCGATCTGCTCTAGGCATTTCTCACCTTCATATGCCAGAAACTTAACACTTCTCCCTTCCACCCATGAAACTTTGACCTTTTGCTAGGGTGCAAAACAGCAACTCCAATCCAAGTTATTTTCGGGACAAGTGTGTACGTCTCTGTGGGAAGGTGTCTGTGTGTGTGTGTGTGTGTGTGTGTGTGTGTAAGTGTGCATAATTGTGTTTCAGTTAAGATTACCGCTGTTGTTTCTTTATTCCTGACACAGGGACTTAGGAACTGGGTTGTGTTATGACAAAGGAAGTTTCCACTGCACAAGTGGTTTTTCAAGTATGAATTGGCACATTGGATTGTGGACTCTGTTGTGCATTCTCCCAGGTGGTCCTCAGATGGGTTCTTTCCTTTGCTATTCCCATGCTGTGTGTAATTTTCTGGGTAGACTCAAAGAGGAGTGGCATGGGGAGCTCAGCTGCATTCTGCTGTATGTCCACAAGGTGGCGGCAAAGACCATAGTTGAGTGTAGTGATTCTGTGGAATGAGGAGAACTCTAGGAATTGTGGCCCGTGGACAGCAGGGTTGAAATTGACGTAGAGTGCCCTAGACATCTGTTCTTTCCTGTGGGGTGGGGGGATCCCCCATTTGGCTTTGCAAGTGGAAGGGGTTTCTCTCTTTGCCTGGGATGACTCTACTGGGAGCTTGTGAAACCCTGTGCTCAGCTGCATTCTGCTGGGTGTCCACAAGAGGGCAGCACCAGGGCGGGACTAAGGCTCCATGGGGCAAGTGCCCTGAGGCACTGGGCTAGGAGAGTGGCGACAGTGTTTCTGGGTGTGCCCCAAGAGCATGGCCAGCCTAGCGCAGGCAGGCAGTGTCCTAAGGACGGGCCCAGACAGGAGCTGTGGGGGTCGTGTTTGCAGAAACAGGGCCTTCAGAGGATGGCAGAAAGTCCCCGGGGGTGGGCCTCAGAGCCCGTGCCCAATGAGCCTGAAGGGAGGGCCCAGTGGGTATTCATAGAGACAGCTGGCCAATCAGAGAGGAGGAACGTCACCCTCAGGGGTGTGAAGCAAGAGCTGGCCAATGAGAACAGAGGAGGAGTTGCGTGGGCGGGCCTCAGAGAGCAGCCCACCAATGAGAGCCTGGGTGCTGGCTCTGGGTGGGCGTACCCCTGGAGGTCAGCCAATCAGGGTCCAGCGGAAGTGCCTGGGGGGCGGGCCCTCGGAAGGCTGTCCAATGAGCGCCTGGGGCGGGCCTCGTGGGCGGAGCCCAGGAGGCTGGCCAATCATGGGGCAAGGGCGGTGACCTTCCTGGGCGTGCCTTAGGAACTGGCCTATCAGAGGGCGCCCCTCAGACAGCAGCCCGCCAATGGGAGCCAAGAGATGGCTGGCTGGGGGCGTGTCCCTGGGACACCAGGCCAATCAGAGTCGAGCGGAAGTGGCTGGTGGGCGGGCCTTCCGGAGGCTGCCCAATCAGCGTGCTGCAGGGCCGTGTGGGCGGTGCTCAAGGCCGCGGGCCAATCACTGACTAGGGGCCCGGACCCTCCTGGGCGTGTCAAGGCACACTGGCCAATGAGATTGCTGGTGGGGTTCTGGGCGTGGCCTAGGCCTCTGGCCTATCAGAGCCTGGCTGGCGCCCTGTGGGCGGGCCTTCTGAAGGAATCCCGCCAATGGGAGCTCAGAGCTGGCCTTAAAAGGCTGGGCGTGCTTCCAGGAAATGCGAAGCAGGGTTCAGCCCAGGGCCCTGCCTTGCAGAAGCTGTCCAGTGTGCATGTGTATAACTCCGTTTGTGACTGTGCCTCTGTGGATTTGTGTGTGTGTGTGTGTGTGTGTGTGTGTGTGTGTGTGTGTCTGAGGGAGGGAGAGAGAGAGAGAACAACAGAATCACTGTGGCACAGGTGATTTTGTGCAAAACACTTGGCACATTCTGATTTACAGCTCAATATTGACACCAGGGCAGCTCTCCTTGGCCCTTGGTCACTTTTCTTCTTTTCAGATGTAAAGACACTGAAGAGGGAGAGGTTTTTGCCCTGAGGCTTGCACTGGGAACTAGCAGCTGCCCTGTTTGTGTTGCCAGACTAGGAAACCTGTGGTGCCTGTCCATGTGGAGAGTGTCCTGGATGAGTTCCTTCTCGAGCCTTTTTCGCTCGGTCCCGTTGGAGCTGCATATAGCTAATGATTTGGAGATTTTATTCCTTTGGACAATTCTTTTCCTGATGCAAAGTTTCTCTCCAGGTTTTAGCAATCAATTGTGTGAATGTCACATCGAATCCATTGTAGAAAATGACTACATCAGTGTCTCTCTCTCTCTTTCTCTCTCTCTCTCTCTCTCTCTCTCTCTCTATATATATATATATGTATGTAACATGTAGAGGTCTGAAAATATTTTTTAGCTAGAGACCTGCACAGCTCTGGATTAGGGTACCAATGTGGATACACCTGGCCCTTCTGAGCCACAGTCATGAGAGACATCTCACAGAGCCATATCGTATATCACTCTACAAATCTCTCTCAGCACAAACTACCACGGCCAAATCATCTACTTCCCTCTTGCTCTTTTTGTCCACCGAGTCTTATCCCAAAACTGTAAATCAAAGAAGAAATAGACATAGTGCAGTTCCCTGCACACAGGACAGGCTGAGGCTGGACCAGGGAGATGCAATGCGCCAGCCTGCATCTTGGCTGGAGCATCACTATGACTACTTCGAATTTGGAGAGGCGAGGGCAGTTTTGGAGAGTGGGCTGCCGGCCAAGGGTTGCTTCTCAGAGTGGCTAAGACCTAGATGTTCTAAGTGTTACCTTTCCTCACAAACATAAAATAGCAATGCCACTTGTAAGAAGTATGCATGGGCATGGAGGGTTTGTCTTCAGTGCTCTGGCACTGATCAACACAGGGCCAGAATTTCAGTCCTTGTCTGTCTCTGTCATTCTGTCTCTCTGACTGTCTCTACGTGCCTTCTTCACTGGGCCCTTACTGGAAGTCAGTGCATGCATCGTGAACTCAGCCTTCCTGGTGTTGAAATTTTCCTTTCTTTGCCCCTTGGATTATTTAGTCTCCTGCACATGGTGTAGTACAGAGGGGAACTGCGGAGACAGCGTTGCTGCTGCAGGTTCCAGGCATATGTCCATCTCCAGCTGCAGCTGTCCAGGCCCTCTGTGCTTGACTGCCATTCTCCAGGGCCCTGAGGCTGACACTCAGCCTCAATGCAGCCCTCCTCACCTTCCTGCACAGCATCCTTGTCCTTATTCCATGAGAGCCCCGGTCAAGGGAAGTGAAACTCGATCCCCCTGGCACACACACTGTGCTTTCCCTCTATTAAGCCAAATGGAAAGGATCTGTGGTACTGATGGCCACACCAGTGTCCAGATTTTTCCATGCAAAACGGAAGCTTCCAGTGTTCAGAAAGAGGGAGTTTTGATGGCTGTGAAATGTCTTTTCCAAGTGCCTCATGGTGTTTCAAATCCCTTTGAAACCTGAAGTTCTTTCTTGTATCTAGGGAATATTTTCAACACTGGCCAGAAGGGCCGCCCAACTAGGAGCACAGCTATCCAGGGGTCAGGAGGTCTTCCAGCCTGCTAGCTCCTGGAGGGATTCCTGAGTATGTCCTCAGGGCCCAAGTGTAAAAGGTGTTTCCAATTGCCTTGATTAGCAGCAGCCAGGCCCTCAGGTGAGGGGCGGGGCTGTGATCTTGACTGGAAGCCCCTAATTTGGCCAATGGAGGCATCCATCTTTTTTTGTCTGTCCATAGCAAGGGCCTGGGGAGTTTGTGCTTCCTGCAAGCAGAGCGACATTGTATGGGACACTCATGCAAGCCTACTTCTGGGAATCTCTCTGAGTGTGATGTGTGGACACCAGGACACCATGATCAGGGATGTGAGGCCACAGGAGCAATTGCCTTAGCCGGACCCAAAGGGTAGGTGTAAGGGGCCGGGTTCATCCACTATTGTTTGGTTCAACACACTTCCCATCTATGTGGAAACACAGCCCTTTCTGGGTACTTTCTGGGCTTGTAATCTGCTGCCCTGAGCAGTGGACTGAGAGCCTGGAGGCTGAGTAGGCAGCCAAACGTGACTGGACAGGCTCAAGCCCCTGAATTCTGAGGGGTGCCCCAGCTTCCCCCATTGGCAGTGTTTGGATCATAGTGAGGCATGGCATTGATTCGGAACTCAGGAGAGTGAGACATGAGAGTCCCTTTGCATATGCATTCTTGCTTAGCCACAATCTGGGCTAGCTGGCTTGCCCTGACCAGATAGGTTCTCTGTACATAAGTTGCAGGAGAGGCTGGCTCCCTTGCCACCCATGCTCTGAGACTACTACAGGTGATCTCTGAGCACACACAGACACACACAAACAGACAGACACACACACACACACACACATTACTGTCAGGTTGGTAGTAGAGCCTATGGTGAAGGCTGGGGCTGTCTGGGGTCTGTGGGCATGAGAGCTGCTGCCTTACAATCTCTACAAGCCAGGTTTGAACCTGTCATCAATGAACACAGTGTAGGAGGTTTTTGAATTCTGGTCTCTTTCCAACTCATCTATTTCTCTTCTCGCCTTCTCTATCTCTAACTCTCACATGCTCTCACACACTCTGTCTTCACTCATTAATATTTTACTTAGATTCTGATTTTACTGACAGGCCCAGATAGACAAAGAGAGTTACCAGAGCACTGCTGAGCTCTGGCTTGTTGTGTTGGCGATTTCACCTAGGCTACTGGAGCCTCAGTTTGTAAGTCTTTCTGACACAAGCCATATTCTGTCTCCTCATTTCCATGCCAGTATCACTCAGAGTTTATCATAAAGATACACATACATGTATATATATACATATAGATTTATATATCTGTCATTTTTAGAATGTTCGACCTATGTATTTGACCTTCTTTCAGAATTACCACATTTATAACAGCCTAGTTTTTCTGAAATAATTGGCCATATAGTTGGAGCAGGATTCAATACAATTATAAATAATAGAACCTTCCAGTAGCATTTCTAATCGTGTTTCTATTAGCATCCTTATTGTAATTATCATGGCCCAGATCTTCCCTCCTTTTTCTAGTGTAAGCTTCAATACGTATGTGTTTGTTTTCTTTCTCCCGAAATCTTAATGTCCCTGGACCCTGAAGTGTTAGGGAATTTTTGAAGCAGCCCTCTGTTTCTCAGCAGATGGTTTCTATGTTTCTGCTGTCATCAGGTCTTCTTGTGGTTTTTGTCTTTATTTATTTTTATTGTTTCAAGTCCTCCTAGATCATCCCCATTTATTTGCATATTTATTTATTTAGTCAGGTATCACATGTGGCATCATTTCTTCTGCTTGAGAGATTTTCTCTTATAACTGAAGGGAACTTTTGATGCACAATACATTTCCTGGGGCAAATACTACACACATATGGTGAAGGCTTGGGTTGTCTGGGGTCTGTGGGCATTAGAGCTGCTGCGTGACAATCTCTACAACCCAGGTTTGAACCTGTCATGAATGAACACAGCCTAGGGGGTTTTTGACTTCTGGTCTATTTCCAACTCTTCTATTTCTCTTCTCGCCATCTCTGTCTCTGACTCTCACAGGCTCTCTCTCACTCTGTCTGAACTCAGGAATATTTTACTTATATCCTTATTTTATTGACAGGCCCAGATATACAAAGAGAGTGGCCAGAGCACTGCTGAGCTCTGGCTGGTTTTGTTTGTGATTTCACCTAGGCTACTGGAGCCTCTGATTGGTAAGTCTCTCTGACTTAAGCCATATTCTGTCTCCTCATATCCATGGCAGTATCTCTCAGACTTTATAATAAAGATATACATCCATATACATATATAAATATACATATATATCTCTGTCATTTTTAGAATTGTCAACCTATGTAATTGATCTTAATCAGAATTCACACATTTACAACAGGTTCCTTTTCCCCTACTAATTGGCCACATAGTTGGAGCAGGATTCAATACAATTATAAATAATAGAACCTTCCAGTAGCATTTCTAATAGCATTTCTATCAGCATCCTTATTTTAATTATCATAGTACAATACTTGCCTCCTTTCTCTACTGTAAGCTTCAATAAATATGAGTTTCTTTTCATTCTCCCGAAATCTTAATTTCCCTGGACTCTGAAGGGTCTCGGAACTTTTGAAGCAGCCCTTGATTCACAGCAGATGGTTTCTATGTTTCTGCTGTCATCAGGTCTTCTTGTGCTTTTTGTTTTTATTTTTCATTTGTTTCAAATCCTCCTAGATAACCCCCATTTACTTGCATATTTATTTATTTATTTATTTATTTGGTTCTATATTACATGAGGGGTCCATTCTTCTGCTTGATAGATTTTTCTCTTATAATTGAAGGGAAGTTTACACTCACAATACATATCCTGTCGTAAATACTACACACATATGGTGAAGGCTGGGGTTGTCTGGGGTCTGTGGACAGGAGACTGCTGCCCTACAATCTCGACAACCCAGGTTTGAACCTGTCATGTATGAACACAGAGTGGGAGCTTTTGGACTTCTGGTCTCTTTCCAACTCTTCTATTTCTCTTCTTGCCTTCTCTGTCTCTGACTCTCACAGGCTCTCACTCACTCTGTCTGCACTCATTAATATTTTACTTATATATTATTTGACTGACAGGCCCAGATATACAAAGCGAGTCACCAGGGCCCAGCTGAGCTCTGGATTGTTTTGTTGGCGATTTCACCTAGGTTTCTGGAGCCTCAGCTTTGTAAGTCTCTCTGGCACAAGCCATACTCTGTCTCCTCATAGCCATGCCAGTATCCCTCATAGTTGATAATAAAGATACACATACATATATGTACATATACATACATATATATATATATATATATATCAGACATTTTTAGAATTGTTGACCTTTTTATTTGATCTGAATGCAGAATTACCGCATTTATAATAGCCTCCTTATTCATAAATAATTGGTCACATAGTTGGAGCAGGATTCACTACAATTATAAATTATAAACTTTCCAGGAGCATTTCCAATAGCCTTTCTATCAGTATCCTTATTGTAATTATCAAAGCACAGAACTTGCCTCCATTTTCTAGTGTAAGCTTCAAATCGTATGCGTTTCTTTTCATTCTCGGAATTCGTAATTTGCCTGGACCCTGTGTGTCAGGGAATTTTTGAAGCAGCCCTCTATTTCTCAGCAGACGTTTTCTTTTTTTTTTTTTTTTTTTTTTAGAAAGGCAGACTGCCACATGCAGCGCCTCATTTGGATGTGTCTGGAGTCTTGGAAGCTTGACTACCCTACGTTCTCCTACAAATGGACCTTGAGAGCTTGTTTGGAGGTTCTAGCAGGGGAGCGCAGCTACTCGTATACCCTCGACCGAAGACCGGTCCGTCTCTATTCGGGGAAGGCCGTCCTCTTCGACCGAGCGCGCAGCTTCGGGAGGGACGCACATGGAGCGGTGAGGGAGGAAGGGGACACCCGCCTAGCCAGCCAGATCAGCCGAATCAACCCTGGCGATCAATGGGGTGACAGATGTCGCAGCCAGATCGCCCTCACATCCTCAGCAGACGTTTTCTATATTTCTGCTGTCATCAGGTCTTCCTGTGGTGTTTTTTTTTTTTTTCAAATCCTCTTAGATCATTCCCATTTATTTGCATATTTATTTATTTCGTCCGATATCACATGAGGGGTCATTTCTTCTGCCTGATAGATTTTCTCTTATAATTGAAGGGGACTTTTGACACACAATACATTTCCTTTTGCAGATACTACACACTACTACAACTGCTACTGCACTGTTTTTGACAGTGACATCCAATGCACAATGGATTAGTATTGCATGGCTCTAGAGAATGTTCACTATTTAACCTACAATGTTTAACCTCACAAATATTTATTCTGTTCTTTCTTGGGGGATGAATGGTTTTCAGTCAACAGTTCCATGTAATAGTGGGCACGGGGGGGTCATTTTTCCCACTACCCCTGTATTTCTGTACATCCTTTGTAACTTTCTTATTGAGGAGAAGCAAACAGTCATAAATTGAGAGAGCAGGGCCCAAGCAGGAAGAGAGACAGAGAGACATCTGCAGCTCTGATTTGTCACTAGCCCAGCTTTTCCCTAGCTGGGTAAGTGTGACCAGGGGCTCAAAACAGGGTCCTGGGATTCCACATAGTTCCCTGGCAGCTCCACCAGCTGTTCCTCCAACCCATGCTCCCTTCGTTGTCCATGTAACTATCGATCTGCTCTAGGCATTTCTCACCTTCATATGCCAGAAACTTAACACTTCTCCCTTCCACCCATGAAACTTTGACCTTTTGCTAGGGTGCAAAACAGCAACTCCAATCCAAGTTATTTTCGGGACAAGTGTGTACGTCTCTGTGGGAAGGTGTCTGTGTGTGTGTGTGTGTGTGTGTGTGTGTGTAAGTGTGCATAATTTTGTTTCAGTTAAGATTACCGCTGTTGTTTCTTTATTCCTGACACAGGGACTTAGGAACTGGGTTGTGTTATGACAAAGGAAGTTTCCACTGCACAAGTGGTTTTTCAAGTATGAATTGGCACATTGGATTGTGGACTCTGTTGTGCATTCTCCCAGGTGGTCCTCAGATGGGTTCTTTCCTTTGCTATTCCCATGCTGTGTGTAATTTTCTGGGTAGACTCAAAGAGGAGTGGCATGGGGAGCTCAGCTGCATTCTGCTGTATGTCCACAAGGTGGCGGCAAAGACCATAGTTGAGTGTAGTGATTCTGTGGAATGAGGAGAACTCTAGGAATTGTGGCCCGTGGACAGCAGGGTTGAAATTGACGTAGAGTGCCCTAGACATCTGTTCTTTCCTGTGGGGTGGGGGGATCCCCCATTTGGCTTTGCAAGTGGAAGGGGTTTCTCTCTTTGCCTGGGATGACTCTACTGGGAGCTTGTGAATCCCTGTGCTCAGCTGCATTCTGCTGGGTGTCCACAAGAGGGCAGCACCAGGGCGGGACTAAGGCTCCATGGGGCAAGTGCCCTGAGGCACTGGGCTAGGAGAGTGGCGACAGTGTTTCTGGGTGTGCCCCAAGAGCATGGCCAGCCTAGCGCAGGCAGGCAGTGTCCTAAGGACGGGCCCAGACAGGAGCTGTGGGGGTCGTGTTTGCAGAAACAGGGCCTTCAGAGGATGGCAGAAAGTCCCCGGGGGCGGGCCTCAGAGCCCGTGCCCAATGAGCCTGAGGGGAGGGCCCAGTGGGTATTCATAGAGACAGCTGGCCAATCAGAGAGGAGGAACGTCACGCTCAGGGGCGTGAAGCAAGAGCTGGCCAATGAGAACAGAGGAGGAGTTGCGTGGGCGGGCCTCAGAGAGCAGCCCACCAATGAGAGCCTGGGTGCTGGCTCTGGGTGGGCGTACCCCTGGAGGTCAGCCAATCAGGGTCCAGCGGAAGTGCCTGGGGGGCGGGCCCTCGGGAGGCTGTCCAATGAGCGCCTGGGGCGGGCCTCGTGGGCGGAGCCCAGGAGGCTGGCCAATCATGGGGCAAGGGCGGTGACCTTCCTGGGCGTGCCTTAGGAACTGGCCTATCAGAGGGCGCCCCTCAGACAGCAGCTCGCCAATGGGAGCCAAGAGAAGGCTGGCTGGGGGCGTGTCCCTGGGACACCAGGCCAATCAGAGTCGAGCGGAAGTGGCTGGTGGGCGGGCCTTCCGGAGGCTGCCCAATCAGCGTGCTGCAGGGCCGTGTGGGCGGTGCTCAAGGCCGCGGGCCAATCACTGACTAGGGGCCCGGACCCTCCTGGGCGTGTCCAAGCACACTGGCCAATGAGATTGCTGGTGGGGTTCTGGGCGTGGCCTAGGCCTCTGGCCTATCAGAGCCTGGCTGGCGCCCTGTGGGCGGGCCTTCTGAAGGAATCCCGCCAATGGGAGCTCAGAGCTGGCCTTAAAAGGCTGGGCGTGCTTCCAGGAAATGCGAAGCAGGGTTCAGCCCAGGGCCCTGCCTTGCAGAAGCTGTCCGGTGTGCATGTGTATAACTCCTTTTGTGACTGTGCCTCTGTGGATTTGTGTGTGTGTGTGTGTGTGTGTGTGTGTGTGTGTCTGAGGGAGGGAGAGAGAGAGAGAACAACAGAATCACTGTGGCACAGGTGATTTTGTGCAAAACACTTGACACATTCTGATTTACAGCTCAATATTGACACCAGGGCAGCTCTCCTTGGCCCTTGGTCACTTTTCTTCTTTTCAGATGTAAAGACACTGAAGAGGGAGAGGTTTTTGCCCTGAGGCTTGCACTGGGAACTAGCAGCTGCCCTGTTTGTGTTGCCAGACTAGGAAACCTGTGGTGCCTGTCCATGTGGAGAGTCTCCTGGATGAGTTCCTTCTCGAGCCTTTTTCGCTCGGTCCCGTTGGAGCTGCATATAGCTAATGATTTGGAGATTTTATTCCTTTGGACAGTTCTTTTCCTGATGCAAAGTTTCTCTCCAGGTATTAGCAATCAATTGTGTGAATGTCACATCGAATCCATTGTAGAAAATGACTACATCAGTGTCTCTCTCTCTCTTTCTCTCTCTCTCTCTCTATATATATATATATATGTATGTAACATGTAGAGGTCTGAAAATATTTTTTAGCTAGAGACCTGCACAGCTCTGGATTAGGGTAGCAATGTGGATACACCTGGCCCTTCTGAGCCACAGTCATGAGAGACATCTCACAGAGCCATATCGTATATCACTCTACAAATCTCTCTCAGCACAAACTACCACTGCCAAATCATCTACTTCCCTCTTGCTCTTTTTGTCCACCGAGTCTTATCCCAAAACTGTAAATCAAAGAAGAAATAGACATAGTGCAGTTCCCTGCACACAGGACAGGCTGAGGCTGGACCAGGGAGATGCAATACGCCAGCCTGCATCTTGGCTGGAGCATCACTATGACTACTTCGAATTTGGAGAGGCGAGGGCAGTTTTGGAGAGTGGGCTGCCGGCCAAGGGTTGCTTCTCAGAGTGGCTAAGACCTAGATGTTCTAAGTGTTACCTTTCCTCACAAACATAAAATAGCAATGCCACTTGTAAGAAGTATGCATGGGCATGGAGGGTTTGTCTTCAGTGCTCTGGCACTGATCAACACAGGGCCAGAATTTCAGTCCTTGTCTGTCTCTGTCATTCTGTCTCTCTGACTGTCTCTACGTGCCTTCTTCACTGGGCCCTTACTGGAAGTCAGTGCATGCATCGTGAACTCAGCCTTCCTGGTGTTGAAATTTTCCTTTCTTTGCCCCTTGGATTATTTAGTCTCCTGCACATGGTGTAGTACAGAGGGGAACTGCGGAGACAGCGTTGCTGCTGCAGGTTCCAGGCATATGTCCATCTCCAGCTGCAGCTGTCCAGGCCCTCTGTGCTTGACTGCCATTCTCCAGGGCCCTGAGGCTGACACTCAGCCTCAATGCAGCCCTCCTCACCTTCCTGCACAGCATCCTTGTACTTATTCCATGAGAGCCCCGGTCAAGGGAAGTGAAACTCGATCCCCCTGGCACACACACTGTGCTTTCCCTCTATTAAGCCAAATGGAAAAGATCTGTGGTACTGATGGCCACACCAGTGTCCAGATTTTTCCATGCAAAACGGAAGCTTCCAGTGTTCAGAAAGAGGGAGTTTTGATGGCTGTGAAATGTCTTTTCCAAGTGCCTCATGGTGTTTCAAATCCCTTTGAAACCTGAAGTTCTTTCTTGTATCTAGGGAATATTTTCAACACTGGCCAGAAGGGCCGCCCAACTAGGAGCACAGCTATCCAGGGGTCAGGAGGTCTTCCAGCCTGCTAGCTCCTGGAGGGATTCCTGAGTATGTCCTCAGGGCCCAAGTGTAAAAGGTGTTTCCAATTGCCTTGATTAGCAGCAGCCAGGCCCTCAGGTGAGGGGCGGGGCTGTGATCTTGACTGGAAGCCCCTAATTTGGCCAATGGAGGCATCCATCTTTTTTTGTCTGTCCATAGCAAGGGCCTGGGGAGTTTGTGCTTCCTGCAAGCAGAGCGACATTGTATGGGACACTCATGCAAGCCTACTTCTGGGAATCTCTCTGAGTGTGATGTGTGGACACCAGGACACCATGATCAGGGATGTGAGGCCACAGGAGCAATTGCCTTAGCCGGACCCAAAGGGTAGGTGTAAGGGGCCGGGTTCATCCACTATTGTTTGGTTCAACACACTTCCCATCTATGTGGAAACACAGCCCTTTCTGGGTACTTTCTGGGCTTGTAATCTGCTGCCCTGAGCAGTGGACTGAGAGCCTGGAGGCTGAGTAGGCAGCCAAACGTGACTGGACAGGCTCAAGCCCCTGAATTCTGAGGGGTGCCCCAGATTCCCCCATTGGCAGTGTTTGGATCATAGTGAGGCATGGCATTGATTCGGAACTCAGGAGAGTGAGACATGAGAGTCCCTTTGCATATGCATTCTTGCTTAGCCACAATCTGGGCTAGCTGGCTTGCCCTGACCAGATAGGTTCTCTGTACATAAGTTGCAGGAGAGGCTGGCTCCCTTGCCACCCATGCTCTGAGACTACTACAGGTGATCTCTGAGCACACACAGACACACACAAACAGACAGACACACACACACACACACACATTACTGTCAGGTTGGTAGTAGAGCCTATGGTGAAGGCTGGGGCTGTCTGGGGTCTGTGGGCATGAGAGCTGCTGCCTTACAATCTCTACAAGCCAGGTTTGAACCTGTCATCAATGAACACAGTGTAGGAGGTTTTTGAATTCTGGTCTCTTTCCAACTCATCTATTTCTCTTCTCGCCTTCTCTAACTCTCACATGCTCTCACACACTCTGTCTTCACTCATTAATATTTTACTTAGATTCTGATTTTACTGACAGGCCCAGATAGACAAAGAGAGTTACCAGAGCACTGCTGAGCTCTGGCTTGTTGTGTTGGCGATTTCACCTAGGCTACTGGAGCCTCAGTTTGTAAGTCTTTCTGACACAAGCCATATTCTGTCTCCTCATTTCCATGCCAGTATCACTCAGAGTTTATCATAAAGATACACATACATGTATATATATACATATAGATTTATATATCTGTCATTTTTAGAATGTTCGACCTATGTATTTGACCTTCTTTCAGAATTACCACATTTATAACAGCCTAGTTTTTCTGAAATAATTGGCCATATAGTTGGAGCAGGATTCAATACAATTATAAATAATAGAACCTTCCAGTAGCATTTCTAATCGTGTTTCTATTAGCATCCTTATTGTAATTATCATGGCCCAGATCTTCCCTCCTTTTTCTAGTGTAAGCTTCAATACGTATGTGTTTGTTTTCTTTCTCCCGAAATCTTAATGTCCCTGGACCCTGAAGTGTTAGGGAATTTTTGAAGCAGCCCTCTGTTTCTCAGCAGATGGTTTCTATGTTTCTGCTGTCATCAGGTCTTCTTGTGGTTTTTGTCTTTATTTATTTTTATTGTTTCAAGTCCTCCTAGATCATCCCCATTTATTTGCATATTTATTTATTTAGTCAGGTATCACATGTGGCATCATTTCTTCTGCTTGAGAGATTTTCTCTTATAACTGAAGGGAACTTTTGATGCACAATACATTTCCTGGGGCAAATACTACACACATATGGTGAAGGCTTGGGTTGTCTGGGGTCTGTGGGCATTAGAGCTGCTGCGTGACAATCTCTACAACCCAGGTTTGAACCTGTCATGAATGAACACAGCCTAGGGGGTTTTTGACTTCTGGTCTATTTCCAACTCTTCTATTTCTCTTCTCGCCATCTCTGTCTCTGACTCTCACAGGCTCTCTCTCACTCTGTCTGAACTCAGGAATATTTTACTTATATCCTTATTTTATTGACAGGCCCAGATATACAAAGAGAGTGGCCAGAGCACTGCTGAGCTCTGGCTGGTTTTGTTTGTGATTTCACCTAGGCTACTGGAGCCTCTGATTGGTAAGTCTCTCTGACTTAAGCCATATTCTGTCTCCTCATATCCATGGCAGTATCTCTCAGACTTTATAATAAAGATATACATCCATATACATATATAAATATACATATATATCTCTGTCATTTTTAGAATTGTCAACCTATGTAATTGATCTTAATCAGAATTCACACATTTACAACAGGTTCCTTTTCCCCTACTAATTGGCCACATAGTTGGAGCAGGATTCAATACAATTATAAATAATAGAACCTTCCAGTAGCATTTCTAATAGCATTTCTATCAGCATCCTTATTTTAATTATCATAGTACAATACTTGCCTCCTTTCTCTACTGTAAGCTTCAATAAATATGAGTTTCTTTTCATTCTCCCGAAATCTTAATTTCCCTGGACTCTGAAGGGTCTCGGAACTTTTGAAGCAGCCCTTGATTCACAGCAGATGGTTTCTATGTTTCTGCTGTCATCAGGTCTTCTTGTGCTTTTTGTTTTTATTTTTCATTTGTTTCAAATCCTCCTAGATAACCCCCATTTACTTGCATATTTATTTATTTATTTATTTATTTGGTTCTATATTACATGAGGGGTCCATTCTTCTGCTTGATAGATTTTTCTCTTATAATTGAAGGGAAGTTTACACTCACAATACATATCCTGTCGTAAATACTACACACATATGGTGAAGGCTGGGGTTGTCTGGGGTCTGTGGACAGGAGACTGCTGCCCTACAATCTCGACAACCCAGGTTTGAACCTGTCATGTATGAACACAGAGTGGGAGCTTTTGGACTTCTGGTCTCTTTCCAACTCTTCTATTTCTCTTCTTGCCTTCTCTGTCTCTGACTCTCACAGGCTCTCACTCACTCTGTCTGCCCTCATTAATATTTTACTTATATATTATTTGACTGACAGGCCCAGATATACAAAGCGAGTCACCAGGGCCCAGCTGAGCTCTGGATTGTTTTGTTGGCGATTTCACCTAGGTTTCTGGA
This sequence comes from Erinaceus europaeus, assembly GCF_950295315.1. Taxonomy (NCBI): domain Eukaryota; kingdom Metazoa; phylum Chordata; class Mammalia; order Eulipotyphla; family Erinaceidae; genus Erinaceus; species Erinaceus europaeus. The sequence goes on along the minus strand of NW_026647185.1, from coordinate 137,294 downwards.
GCCTCAGCTTTGTAAGTCTCTCTGGCACAAGCCATACTCTGTCTCCTCATAGCCATGCCAGTATCCCTCATAGTTGATAATAAAGATACACATACATATATGTACATATACATACATATATATATATATATATCAGACATTTTTAGAATTGTTGACCTTTTTATTTGATCTGAATGCAGAATTACCGCATTTATAATAGCCTCCTTATTCATAAATAATTGGTCACATAGTTGGAGCAGGATTCACTACAATTATAAATTATAAACTTTCCAGGAGCATTTCCAATAGCCTTTCTATCAGTATCCTTATTGTAATTATCAAAGCACAGAACTTGCCTCCATTTTCTAGTGTAAGCTTCAAATCGTATGCGTTTCTTTTCATTCTCGGAATTCGTAATTTGCCTGGACCCTGTGTGTCAGGGAATTTTTGAAGCAGCCCTCTATTTCTCAGCAGACGTTTTCTTTTTTTTTTTTAGAAAGGCAGACTGCCACATGCAGCGCCTCATTTGGATGTGTCTGGAGTCTTGGAAGCTTGACTACCCTACGTTCTCCTACAAATGGACCTTGAGAGCTTGTTTGGAGGTTCTAGCAGGGGAGCGCAGCTACTCGTATACCCTCGACCGAAGACCGGTCCGTCTCTATTCGGGGAAGGCCGTCCTCTTCGACCGAGCGCGCAGCTTCGGGAGGGACGCACATGGAGCGGTGAGGGAGGAAGGGGACACCCGCCTAGCCAGCCAGATCAGCCGAATCAACCCTGGCGATCAATGGGGTGACAGATGTCGCAGCCAGATCGCCCTCACATCCTCAGCAGACGTTTTCTATATTTCTGCTGTCATCAGGTCTTCCTGTGGTGTTTTTTTTTTTTTTTCAAATCCTCTTAGATCATTCCCATTTATTTGCATATTTATTTATTTCGTCCGATATCACATGAGGGGTCATTTCTTCTGCCTGATAGATTTTCTCTTATAATTGAAGGGGACTTTTGACACACAATACATTTCCTTTTGCAGATACTACACACTACTACAACTGCTACTGCACTGTTTTTGACAGTGACATCCAATGCACAATGGATTAGTATTGCATGGCTCTAGAGAATGTTCACTATTTAACCTACAATGTTTAACCTCACAAATATTTATTCTGTTCTTTCTTGGGGGATGAATGGTTTTCAGTCAACAGTTCCATGTAATAGTGGGCACGGGGGGGTCATTTTTCCCACTACCCCTGTATTTCTGTACATCCTTTGTAACTTTCTTATTGAGGAGAAGCAAACAGTCATAAATTGAGAGAGCAGGGCCCAAGCAGGAAGAGAGACAGAGAGACATCTGCAGCTCTGATTTGTCACTAGCCCAGCTTTTCCCTAGCTGGGTAAGTGTGACCAGGGGCTCAAAACAGGGTCCTGGGATTCCACATAGTTCCCTGGCAGCTCCACCAGCTGTTCCTCCAACCCATGCTCCCTTCGTTGTCCATGTAACTATCGATCTGCTCTAGGCATTTCTCACCTTCATATGCCAGAAACTTAACACTTCTCCCTTCCACCCATGAAACTTTGACCTTTTGCTAGGGTGCAAAACAGCAACTCCAATCCAAGTTATTTTCGGGACAAGTGTGTACGTCTCTGTGGGAAGGTGTCTGTGTGTGTGTGTGTGTGTGTGTGTGTGTGTGTGTAAGTGTGCATAATTGTGTTTCAGTTAAGATTACCGCTGTTGTTTCTTTATTCCTGACACAGGGACTTAGGAACTGGGTTGTGTTATGACAAAGGAAGTTTCCACTGCACAAGTGGTTTTTCAAGTATGAATTGGCACATTGGATTGTGGACTCTGTTGTGCATTCTCCCAGGTGGTCCTCAGATGGGTTCTTTCCTTTGCTATTCCCATGCTGTGTGTAATTTTCTGGGTAGACTCAAAGAGGAGTGGCATGGGGAGCTCAGCTGCATTCTGCTGTATGTCCACAAGGTGGCGGCAAAGACCATAGTTGAGTGTAGTGATTCTGTGGAATGAGGAGAACTCTAGGAATTGTGGCCCGTGGACAGCAGGGTTGAAATTGACGTAGAGTGCCCTAGACATCTGTTCTTTCCTGTGGGGTGGGGGGATCCCCCATTTGGCTTTGCAAGTGGAAGGGGTTTCTCTCTTTGCCTGGGATGACTCTACTGGGAGCTTGTGAATCCCTGTGCTCAGCTGCATTCTGCTGGGTGTCCACAAGAGGGCAGCACCAGGGCGGGACTAAGGCTCCATGGGGCAAGTGCCCTGAGGCACTGGGCTAGGAGAGTGGCGACAGTGTTTCTGGGTGTGCCCCAAGAGCATGGCCAGCCTAGCGCAGGCAGGCAGTGTCCTAAGGACGGGCCCAGACAGGAGCTGTGGGGGTCGTGTTTGCAGAAACAGGGCCTTCAGAGGATGGCAGAAAGTCCCCGGGGGTGGGCCTCAGAGCCCGTGCCCAATGAGCCTGAGGGGAGGGCCCAGTGGGTATTCATAGAGACAGCTGGCCAATCAGAGAGGAGGAACGTCACCCTCAGGGGTGTGAAGCAAGAGCTGGCCAATGAGAACAGAGGAGGAGTTGCGTGGGCGGGCCTCAGAGAGCAGCCCACCAATGAGAGCCTGGGTGCTGGCTCTGGGTGGGCGTACCCCTGGAGGTCAGCCAATCAGGGTCCAGCGGAAGTGCCTGGGGGGCGGGCCCTCGGGAGGCTGTCCAATGAGCGCCTGGGGCGGGCCTCGTGGGCGGAGCCCAGGAGGCTGGCCAATCATGGGGCAAGGGCGGTGACCTTCCTGGGCGTGCCTTAGGAACTGGCCTATCAGAGGGCGCCCCTCAGACAGCAGCCCGCCAATGGGAGCCAAGAGAAGGCTGGCTGGGGGCGTGTCCCTGGGACACCAGGCCAATCAGAGTCGAGCGGAAGTGGCTGGTGGGCGGGCCTTCCGGAGGCTGCCCAATCAGCGTGCTGCAGGGCCGTGTGGGCGGTGCTCAAGGCCGCGGGCCAATCACTGACTAGGGGCCCGGACCCTCCTGGGCGTGTCCAAGCACACTGGCCAATGAGATTGCTGGTGGGGTTCTGGGCGTGGCCTAGGCCTCTGGCCTATCAGAGCCTGGCTGGCGCCCTGTGGGCGGGCCTTCTGAAGGAATCCCGCCAATGGGAGCTCAGAGCTGGCCTTAAAAGGCTGGGCGTGCTTCCAGGAAATGCGAAGCAGGGTTCAGCCCAGGGCCCTGCCTTGCAGAAGCTGTCCAGTGTGCATGTGTATAACTCCGTTTGTGACTGTGCCTCTGTGGATTTGTGTGTGTGTGTGTGTGTGTGTGTGTGTGTGTGTGTCTGAGGGAGGGAGAGAGAGAGAGAACAACAGAATCACTGTGGCACAGGTGATTTTGTGCAAAACACTTGGCACATTCTGATTTACAGCTCAATATTGACACCAGGGCAGCTCTCCTTGGCCCTTGGTCACTTTTCTTCTTTTCAGATGTAAAGACACTGAAGAGGGAGAGGTTTTTGCCCTGAGGCTTGCACTGGGAACTAGCAGCTGCCCTGTTTGTGTTGCCAGACTAGGAAACCTGTGGTGCCTGTCCATGTGGAGAGTCTCCTGGATGAGTTCCTTCTCGAGCCTTTTTCGCTCGGTCCCGTTGGAGCTGCATATAGCTAATGATTTGGAGATTTTATTCCTTTGGACAATTCTTTTCCTGATGCAAAGTTTCTCTCCAGGTTTTAGCAATCAATTGTGTGAATGTCACATCGAATCCATTGTAGAAAATGACTACATCAGTGTCTCTCTCTCTCTTTCTCTCTCTCTCTCTCTCTCTCTCTCTATATATATATATATATATGTATGTAACATGTAGAGGTCTGAAAATATTTTTTAGCTAGAGACCTGCACAGCTCTGGATTAGGGTACCAATGTGGATACACCTGGCCCTTCTGAGCCACAGTCATGAGAGACATCTCACAGAGCCATATCGTATATCACTCTACAAATCTCTCTCAGCACAAACTACCACGGCCAAATCATCTACTTCCCTCTTGCTCTTTTTGTCCACCGAGTCTTATCCCAAAACTGTAAATCAAAGAAGAAATAGACATAGTGCAGTTCCCTGCACACAGGACAGGCTGAGGCTGGACCAGGGAGATGCAATGCGCCAGCCTGCATCTTGGCTGGAGCATCACTATGACTACTTCGAATTTGGAGAGGCGAGGGCAGTTTTGGAGAGTGGGCTGCCGGCCAAGGGTTGCTTCTCAGAGTGGCTAAGACCTAGATGTTCTAAGTGTTACCTTTCCTCACAAACATAAAATAGCAATGCCACTTGTAAGAAGTATGCATGGGCATGGAGGGTTTGTCTTCAGTGCTCTGGCACTGATCAACACAGGGCCAGAATTTCAGTCCTTGTCTGTCTCTGTCATTCTGTCTCTCTGACTGTCTCTACGTGCCTTCTTCACTGGGCCCTTACTGGAAGTCAGTGCATGCATCGTGAACTCAGCCTTCCTGGTGTTGAAATTTTCCTTTCTTTGCCCCTTGGATTATTTAGTCTCCTGCACATGGTGTAGTACAGAGGGGAACTGCGGAGACAGCGTTGCTGCTGCAGGTTCCAGGCATATGTCCATCTCCAGCTGCAGCTGTCCAGGCCCTCTGTGCTTGACTGCCATTCTCCAGGGCCCTGAGGCTGACACTCAGCCTCAATGCAGCCCTCCTCACCTTCCTGCACAGCATCCTTGTCCTTATTCCATGAGAGCCCCGGTCAAGGGAAGTGAAACTCGATCCCCCTGGCACACACACTGTGCTTTCCCTCTATTAAGCCAAATGGAAAGGATCTGTGGTACTGATGGCCACACCAGTGTCCAGATTTTTCCATGCAAAACGGAAGCTTCCAGTGTTCAGAAAGAGGGAGTTTTGATGGCTGTGAAATGTCTTTTCCAAGTGCCTCATGGTGTTTCAAATCCCTTTGAAACCTGAAGTTCTTTCTTGTATCTAGGGAATATTTTCAACACTGGCCAGAAGGGCCGCCCAACTAGGAGCACAGCTATCCAGGGGTCAGGAGGTCTTCCAGCCTGCTAGCTCCTGGAGGGATTCCTGAGTATGTCCTCAGGGCCCAAGTGTAAAAGGTGTTTCCAATTGCCTTGATTAGCAGCAGCCAGGCCCTCAGGTGAGGGGCGGGGCTGTGATCTTGACTGGAAGCCCCTAATTTGGCCAATGGAGGCATCCATCTTTTTTTGTCTGTCCATAGCAAGGGCCTGGGGAGTTTGTGCTTCCTGCAAGCAGAGCGACATTGTATGGGACACTCATGCAAGCCTACTTCTGGGAATCTCTCTGAGTGTGATGTGTGGACACCAGGACACCATGATCAGGGATGTGAGGCCACAGGAGCAATTGCCTTAGCCGGACCCAAAGGGTAGGTGTAAGGGGCCGGGTTCATCCACTATTGTTTGGTTCAACACACTTCCCATCTATGTGGAAACACAGCCCTTTCTGGGTACTTTCTGGGCTTGTAATCTGCTGCCCTGAGCAGTGGACTGAGAGCCTGGAGGCTGAGTAGGCAGCCAAACGTGACTGGACAGGCTCAAGCCCCTGAATTCTGAGGGGTGCCCCAGATTCCCCCATTGGCAGTGTTTGGATCATAGTGAGGCATGGCATTGATTCGGAACTCAGGAGAGTGAGACATGAGAGTCCCTTTGCATGTGCATTCTTGCTTAGCCACAATCTGGGCTAGCTGGCTTGCCCTGACCAGATAGGTTCTCTGTACATAAGTTGCAGGAGAGGCTGGCTCCCTTGCCACCCATGCTCTGAGACTACTACAGGTGATCTCTGAGCACACACAGACACACACAAACAGACAGACACACACACACACACACATTACTGTCAGGTTGGTAGTAGAGCCTATGGTGAAGGCTGGGGCTGTCTGGGGTCTGTGGGCATGAGAGCTGCTGCCTTACAATCTCTACAAGCCAGGTTTGAACCTGTCATCAATGAACACAGTGTAGGAGGTTTTTGAATTCTGGTCTCTTTCCAACTCATCTATTTCTCTTCTCGCCTTCTCTATCTCTAACTCTCACATGCTCTCACACACTCTGTCTTCACTCATTAATATTTTACTTAGATTCTGATTTTACTGACAGGCCCAGATAGACAAAGAGAGTTACCAGAGCACTGCTGAGCTCTGGCTTGTTGTGTTGGCGATTTCACCTAGGCTACTGGAGCCTCAGTTTGTAAGTCTTTCTGACACAAGCCATATTCTGTCTCCTCATTTCCATGCCAGTATCACTCAGAGTTTATCATAAAGATACACATACATGTATATATATACATATAGATTTATATATCTGTCATTTTTAGAATGTTCGACCTATGTATTTGACCTTCTTTCAGAATTACCACATTTATAACAGCCTAGTTTTTCTGAAATAATTGGCCATATAGTTGGAGCAGGATTCAATACAATTATAAATAATAGAACCTTCCAGTAGCATTTCTAATCGTGTTTCTATTAGCATCCTTATTGTAATTATCATGGCCCAGATCTTCCCTCCTTTTTCTAGTGTAAGCTTCAATACGTATGTGTTTGTTTTCTTTCTCCCGAAATCTTAATGTCCCTGGACCCTGAAGTGTTAGGGAATTTTTGAAGCAGCCCTCTGTTTCTCAGCAGATGGTTTCTATGTTTCTGCTGTCATCAGGTCTTCTTGTGGTTTTTGTCTTTATTTATTTTTATTGTTTCAAGTCCTCCTAGATCATCCCCATTTATTTGCATATTTATTTATTTAGTCAGGTATCACATGTGGCATCATTTCTTCTGCTTGAGAGATTTTCTCTTATAACTGAAGGGAACTTTTGATGCACAATACATTTCCTGGGGCAAATACTACACACATATGGTGAAGGCTTGGGTTGTCTGGGGTCTGTGGGCATTAGAGCTGCTGCGTGACAATCTCTACAACCCAGGTTTGAACCTGTCATGAATGAACACAGCCTAGGGGGTTTTTGACTTCTGGTCTATTTCCAACTCTTCTATTTCTCTTCTCGCCATCTCTGTCTCTGACTCTCACAGGCTCTCTCTCACTCTGTCTGAACTCAGGAATATTTTACTTATATCCTTATTTTATTGACAGGCCCAGATATACAAAGAGAGTGGCCAGAGCACTGCTGAGCTCTGGCTGGTTTTGTTTGTGATTTCACCTAGGCTACTGGAGCCTCTGATTGGTAAGTCTCTCTGACTTAAGCCATATTCTGTCTCCTCATATCCATGGCAGTATCTCTCAGACTTTATAATAAAGATATACATCCATATACATATATAAATATACATATATATCTCTGTCATTTTTAGAATTGTCAACCTATGTAATTGATCTTAATCAGAATTCACACATTTACAACAGGTTCCTTTTCCCCTACTAATTGGCCACATAGTTGGAGCAGGATTCAATACAATTATAAATAATAGAACCTTCCAGTAGCATTTCTAATAGCATTTCTATCAGCATCCTTATTTTAATTATCATAGTACAATACTTGCCTCCTTTCTCTACTGTAAGCTTCAATAAATATGAGTTTCTTTTCATTCTCCCGAAATCTTAATTTCCCTGGACTCTGAAGGGTCTCGGAACTTTTGAAGCAGCCCTTGATTCACAGCAGATGGTTTCTATGTTTCTGCTGTCATCAGGTCTTCTTGTGCTTTTTGTTTTTATTTTTCATTTGTTTCAAATCCTCCTAGATAACCCCCATTTACTTGCTTATTTATTTATTTATTTATTTATTTGGTTCTATATTACATGAGGGGTCCATTCTTCTGCTTGATAGATTTTTCTCTTATAATTGAAGGGAAGTTTACACTCACAATACATATCCTGTCGTAAATACTACACACATATGGTGAAGGCTGGGGTTGTCTGGGGTCTGTGGACAGGAGACTGCTGCCCTACAATCTCGACAACCCAGGTTTGAACCTGTCATGTATGAACACAGAGTGGGAGCTTTTGGACTTCTGGTCTCTTTCCAACTCTTCTATTTCTCTTCTTGCCTTCTCTGTCTCTGACTCTCACAGGCTCTCACTCACTCTGTCTGCACTCATTAATATTTTACTTATATATTATTTGACTGACAGGCCCAGATATACAAAGCGAGTCACCAGGGCCCAGCTGAGCTCTGGATTGTTTTGTTGGCGATTTCACCTAGGTTTCTGGAGCCTCAGCTTTGTAAGTCTCTCTGGCACAAGCCATACTCTGTCTCCTCATAGCCATGCCAGTATCCCTCATAGTTGATAATAAAGATACACATACATATATGTACATATACATACATATATATATATATATATCAGACATTTTTAGAATTGTTGACCTTTTTATTTGATCTGAATGCAGAATTACCGCATTTATAATAGCCTCCTTATTCATAAATAATTGGTCACATAGTTGGAGCAGGATTCACTACAATTATAAATTATAAACTTTCCAGGAGCATTTCCAATAGCCTTTCTATCAGTATCCTTATTGTAATTATCAAAGCACAGAACTTGCCTCCATTTTCTAGTGTAAGCTTCAAATCGTATGCGTTTCTTTTCATTCTCGGAATTCGTAATTTGCCTGGACCCTGTGTGTCAGGGAATTTTTGAAGCAGCCCTCTATTTCTCAGCAGACGTTTTCTTTTTTTTTTTTTTTTTTTTTTTAGAAAGGCAGACTGCCACATGCAGCGCCTCATTTGGATGTGTCTGGAGTCTTGGAAGCTTGACTACCCTACGTTCTCCTACAAATGGACCTTGAGAGCTTGTTTGGAGGTTCTAGCAGGGGAGCGCAGCTACTCGTATACCCTCGACCGAAGACCGGTCCGTCTCTATTCGGGGAAGGCCGTCCTCTTCGACCGAGCGCGCAGCTTCGGGAGGGACGCACATGGAGCGGTGAGGGAGGAAGGGGACACCCGCCTAGCCAGCCAGATCAGCCGAATCAACCCTGGCGATCAATGGGGTGACAGATGTCGCAGCCAGATCGCCCTCACATCCTCAGCAGACGTTTTCTATATTTCTGCTGTCATCAGGTCTTCCTGTGGTGTTTTTTTTTATTTTTTTTTTCAAATCCTCTTAGATCATTCCCATTTATTTGCATATTTATTTATTTCGTCCGATATCACATGAGGGGTCATTTCTTCTGCCTGATAGATTTTCTCTTATAATTGAAGGGGACTTTTGACACACAATACATTTCCTTTTGCAGATACTACACACTACTACAACTGCTACTGCACTGTTTTTGACAGTGACATCCAATGCACAATGGATTAGTATTGCATGGCTCTAGAGAATGTTCACTATTTAACCTACAATGTTTAACCTCACAAATATTTATTCTGTTCTTTCTTGGGGGATGAATGGTTTTCAGTCAACAGTTCCATGTAATAGTGGGCACGGGGGGGTCATTTTTCCCACTACCCCTGTATTTCTGTACATCCTTTGTAACTTTCTTATTGAGGAGAAGCAAACAGTCATAAATTGAGAGAGCAGGGCCCAAGCAGGAAGAGAGACAGAGAGACATCTGCAGCTCTGATTTGTCACTAGCCCAGCTTTTCCCTAGCTGGGTAAGTGTGACCAGGGGCTCAAAACAGGGTCCTGGGATTCCACATAGTTCCCTGGCAGCTCCACCAGCTGTTCCTCCAACCCATGCTCCCTTCGTTGTCCATGTAACTATCGATCTGCTCTAGGCATTTCTCACCTTCATATGCCAGAAACTTAACACTTCTCCCTTCCACCCATGAAACTTTGACCTTTTGCTAGGGTGCAAAACAGCAACTCCAATCCAAGTTATTTTCGGGACAAGTGTGTACGTCTCTGTGGGAAGGTGTCTGTGTGTGTGTGTGTGTGTGTGTGTGTGTGTGTAAGTGTGCATAATTGTGTTTCAGTTAAGATTACCGCTGTTGTTTCTTTATTCCTGACACAGGGACTTAGGAACTGGGTTGTGTTATGACAAAGGAAGTTTCCACTGCACAAGTGGTTTTTCAAGTATGAATTGGCACATTGGATTGTGGACTCTGTTGTGCATTCTCCCAGGTGGTCCTCAGATGGGTTCTTTCCTTTGCTATTCCCATGCTGTGTGTAATTTTCTGGGTAGACTCAAAGAGGAGTGGCATGGGGAGCTCAGCTGCATTCTGCTGTATGTCCACAAGGTGGCGGCAAAGACCATAGTTGAGTGTAGTGATTCTGTGGAATGAGGAGAACTCTAGGAATTGTGGCCCGTGGACAGCAGGGTTGAAATTGACGTAGAGTGCCCTAGACATCTGTTCTTTCCTGTGGGGTGGGGGGATCCCCCATTTGGCTTTGCAAGTGGAAGGGGTTTCTCTCTTTGCCTGGGATGACTCTACTGGGAGCTTGTGAAACCCTGTGCTCAGCTGCATTCTGCTGGGTGTCCACAAGAGGGCAGCACCAGGGCGGGACTAAGGCTCCATGGGGCAAGTGCCCTGAGGCACTGGGCTAGGAGAGTAGCGACAGTGTTTCTGGGTGTGCCCCAAGAGCATGGCCAGCCTAGCGCAGGCAGGCAGTGTCCTAAGGACGGGCCCAGACAGGAGCTGTGGGGGTCGTGTTTGCAGAAACAGGGCCTTCAGAGGATGGCAGAAAGTCCCCGGGGGTGGGCCTCAGAGCCCGTGCCCAATGAGCCTGAGGGGAGGGCCCAGTGGGTATTCATAGAGACAGCTGGCCAATCAGAGAGGAGGAACGTCACCCTCAGGGGTGTGAAGCAAGAGCTGGCCAATGAGAACAGAGGAGGAGTTGCGTGGGCGGGCCTCAGAGAGCAGCCCACCAATGAGAGCCTGGGTGCTGGCTCTGGGTGGGCGTACCCCTGGAGGTCAGCCAATCAGGGTCCAGCGGAAGTGCCTGGGGGGCGGGCCCTCGGGAGGCTGTCCAATGAGCGCCTGGGGCGGGCCTCGTGGGCGGAGCCCAGGAGGCTGGCCAATCATGGGGCAAGGGCGGTGACCTTCCTGGGCGTGCCTTAGGAACTGGCCTATCAGAGGGCGCCCCTCAGACAGCAGCCCGCCAATGGGAGCCAAGAGAAAGCTGGCTGGGGGCGTGTCCCTGGGACACCAGGCCAATCAGAGTCGAGCGGAAGTGGCTGGTGGGCGGGCCTTCCGGAGGCTGCCCAATCAGCGTGCTGCAGGGCCGTGTGGGCGGTGCTCAAGGCCGCGGGCCAATCACTGACTAGGGGCCCGGACCCTCCTGGGCGTGTCAAGGCACACTGGCCAATGAGATTGCTGGTGGGGTTCTGGGCGTGGCCTAGGCCTCTGGCCTATCAGAGCCTGGCTGGCGCCCTGTGGGCGGGCCTTCTGAAGGAATCCCGCCAATGGGAGCTCAGAGCTGGCCTTAAAAGGCTGGGCGTGCTTCCAGGAAATGCGAAGCAGGGTTCAGCCCAGGGCCCTGCCTTGCAGAAGCTGTCCAGTGTGCATGTGTATAACTCCGTTTGTGACTGTGCCTCTGTGGATTTGTGTGTGTGTGTGTGTGTGTGTGTGTGTGTGTGTGTGTCTGAGGGAGGGAGAGAGAGAGAGAACAACAGAATCACTGTGGCACAGGTGATTTTGTGCAAAACACTTGGCACATTCTGATTTACAGCTCAATATTGACACCAGGGCAGCTCTCCTTGGCCCTTGGTCACTTTTCTTCTTTTCAGATGTAAAGACACTGAAGAGGGAGAGGTTTTTGCCCTGAGGCTTGCACTGGGAACTAGCAGCTGCCCTGTTTGTGTTGCCAGACTAGGAAACCTGTGGTGCCTGTCCATGTGGAGAGTCTCCTGGATGAGTTCCTTCTCGAGCCTTTTTCGCTCGGTCCCGTTGGAGCTGCATATAGCTAATGATTTGGAGATTTTATTCCTTTGGACAATTCTTTTCCTGATGCAAAGTTTCTCTCCAGGTTTTAGCAATCAATTGTGTGAATGTCACATCGAATCCATTGTAGAAAATGACTACATCAGTGTCTCTCTCTCTCTTTCTCTCTCTCTCTCTCTCTCTCTCTCTATATATATATATATATATGTATGTAACATGTAGAGGTCTGAAAATATTTTTTAGCTAGAGACCTGCACAGCTCTGGATTAGGGTACCAATGTGGATACACCTGGCCCTTCTGAGCCACAGTCATGAGAGACATCTCACAGAGCCATATCGTATATCACTCTACAAATCTCTCTCAGCACAAACTACCACGGCCAAATCATCTACTTCCCTCTTGCTCTTTTTGTCCACCGAGTCTTATCCCAAAACTGTAAATCAAAGAAGAAATAGACATAGTGCAGTTCCCTGCACACAGGACAGGCTGAGGCTGGACCAGGGAGATGCAATGCGCCAGCCTGCATCTTGGCTGGAGCATCACTATGACTACTTCGAATTTGGAGAGGCGAGGGCAGTTTTGGAGAGTGGGCTGCCGGCCAAGGGTTGCTTCTCAGAGTGGCTAAGACCTAGATGTTCTAAGTGTTACCTTTCCTCACAAACATAAAATAGCAATGCCACTTGTAAGAAGTATGCATGGGCATGGAGGGTTTGTCTTCAGTGCTCTGGCACTGATCAACACAGGGCCAGAATTTCAGTCCTTGTCTGTCTCTGTCATTCTGTCTCTCTGACTGTCTCTACGTGCCTTCTTCACTGGGCCCTTACTGGAAGTCAGTGCATGCATCGTGAACTCAGCCTTCCTGGTGTTGAAATTTTCCTTTCTTTGCCCCTTGGATTATTTAGTCTCCTGCACATGGTGTAGTACAGAGGGGAACTGCGGAGACAGCGTTGCTGCTGCAGGTTCCAGGCATATGTCCATCTCCAGCTGCAGCTGTCCAGGCCCTCTGTGCTTGACTGCCATTCTCCAGGGCCCTGAGGCTGACACTCAGCCTCAATGCAGCCCTCCTCACCTTCCTGCACAGCATCCTTGTCCTTATTCCATGAGAGCCCCGGTCAAGGGAAGTGAAACTCGATCCCCCTGGCACACACACTGTGCTTTCCCTCTATTAAGCCAAATGGAAAGGATCTGTGGTACTGATGGCCACACCAGTGTCCAGATTTTTCCATGCAAAACGGAAGCTTCCAGTGTTCAGAAAGAGGGAGTTTTGATGGCTGTGAAATGTCTTTTCCAAGTGCCTCATGGTGTTTCAAATCCCTTTGAAACCTGAAGTTCTTTCTTGTATCTAGGGAATATTTTCAACACTGGCCAGAAGGGCCGCCCAACTAGGAGCACAGCTATCCAGGGGTCAGGAGGTCTTCCAGCCTGCTAGCTCCTGGAGGGATTCCTGAGTATGTCCTCAGGGCCCAAGTGTAAAAGGTGTTTCCAATTGCCTTGATTAGCAGCAGCCAGGCCCTCAGGTGAGGGGCGGGGCTGTGATCTTGACTGGAAGCCCCTAATTTGGCCAATGGAGGCATCCATCTTTTTTTGTCTGTCCATAGCAAGGGCCTGGGGAGTTTGTGCTTCCTGCAAGCAGAGCGACATTGTATGGGACACTCATGCAAGCCTACTTCTGGGAATCTCTCTGAGTGTGATGTGTGGACACCAGGACACCATGATCAGGGATGTGAGGCCACAGGAGCAATTGCCTTAGCCGGACCCAAAGGGTAGGTGTAAGGGGCCGGGTTCATCCACTATTGTTTGGTTCAACACACTTCCCATCTATGTGGAAACACAGCCCTTTCTGGGTACTTTCTGGGCTTGTAATCTGCTGCCCTGAGCAGTGGACTGAGAGCCTGGAGGCTGAGTAGGCAGCCAAACGTGACTGGACAGGCTCAAGCCCCTGAATTCTGAGGGGTGCCCCAGATTCCCCCATTGGCAGTGTTTGGATCATAGTGAGGCATGGCATTGATTCGGAACTCAGGAGAGTGAGACATGAGAGTCCCTTTGCATATGCATTCTTGCTTAGCCACAATCTGGGCTAGCTGGCTTGCCCTGACCAGATAGGTTCTCTGTACATAAGTTGCAGGAGAGGCTGGCTCCCTTGCCACCCATGCTCTGAGACTACTACAGGTGATCTCTGAGCACACACAGACACACACAAACAGACAGACACACACACACACACACACATTACTGTCAGGTTGGTAGTAGAGCCTATGGTGAAGGCTGGGGCTGTCTGGGGTCTGTGGGCATGAGAGCTGCTGCCTTACAATCTCTACAAGCCAGGTTTGAACCTGTCATCAATGAACACAGTGTAGGAGGTTTTTGAATTCTGGTCTCTTTCCAACTCATCTATTTCTCTTCTCGCCTTCTCTATCTCTAACTCTCACATGCTCTCACACACTCTGTCTTCACTCATTAATATTTTACTTAGATTCTGATTTTACTGACAGGCCCAGATAGACAAAGAGAGTTACCAGAGCACTGCTGAGCTCTGGCTTGTTGTGTTGGCGATTTCACCTAGGCTACTGGAGCCTCAGTTTGTAAGTCTTTCTGACACAAGCCATATTCTGTCTCCTCATTTCCATGCCAGTATCACTCAGAGTTTATCATAAAGATACACATACATGTATATATATACATATAGATTTATATATCTGTCATTTTTAGAATGTTCGACCTATGTATTTGACCTTCTTTCAGAATTACCACATTTATAACAGCCTAGTTTTTCTGAAATAATTGGCCATATAGTTGGAGCAGGATTCAATACAATTATAAATAATAGAACCTTCCAGTAGCATTTCTAATCGTGTTTCTATTAGCATCCTTATTGTAATTATCATGGCCCAGATCTTCCCTCCTTTTTCTAGTGTAAGCTTCAATACGTATGTGTTTGTTTTCTTTCTCCCGAAATCTTAATGTCCCTGGACCCTGAAGTGTTAGGGAATTTTTGAAGCAGCCCTCTGTTTCTCAGCAGATGGTTTCTATGTTTCTGCTGTCATCAGGTCTTCTTGTGGTTTTTGTCTTTATTTATTTTTATTGTTTCAAGTCCTCCTAGATCATCCCCATTTATTTGCATATTTATTTATTTAGTCAGGTATCACATGTGGCATCATTTCTTCTGCTTGAGAGATTTTCTCTTATAACTGAAGGGAACTTTTGATGCACAATACATTTCCTGGGGCAAATACTACACACATATGGTGAAGGCTTGGGTTGTCTGGGGTCTGTGGGCATTAGAGCTGCTGCGTGACAATCTCTACAACCCAGGTTTGAACCTGTCATGAATGAACACAGCCTAGGGGGTTTTTGACTTCTGGTCTATTTCCAACTCTTCTATTTCTCTTCTCGCCATCTCTGTCTCTGACTCTCACAGGCTCTCTCTCACTCTGTCTGAACTCAGGAATATTTTACTTATATCCTTATTTTATTGACAGGCCCAGATATACAAAGAGAGTGGCCAGAGCACTGCTGAGCTCTGGCTGGTTTTGTTTGTGATTTCACCTAGGCTACTGGAGCCTCTGATTGGTAAGTCTCTCTGACTTAAGCCATATTCTGTCTCCTCATATCCATGGCAGTATCTCTCAGACTTTATAATAAAGATATACATCCATATACATATATAAATATACATATATATCTCTGTCATTTTTAGAATTGTCAACCTATGTAATTGATCTTAATCAGAATTCACACATTTACAACAGGTTCCTTTTTCCCTACTAATTGGCCACATAGTTGGAGCAGGATTCAATACAATTATAAATAATAGAACCTTCCAGTAGCATTTCTAATAGCATTTCTATCAGCATCCTTATTTTAATTATCATAGTACAATACTTGCCTCCTTTCTCTACTGTAAGCTTCAATAAATATGAGTTTCTTTTCATTCTCCCGAAATCTTAATTTCCCTGGACTCTGAAGGGTCTCGGAACTTTTGAAGCAGCCCTTGATTCACAGCAGATGGTTTCTATGTTTCTGCTGTCATCAGGTCTTCTTGTGCTTTTTGTTTTTATTTTTCATTTGTTTCAAATCCTCCTAGATAACCCCCATTTACTTGCTTATTTATTTATTTATTTATTTATTTGGTTCTATATTACATGAGGGGTCCATTCTTCTGCTTGATAGATTTTTCTCTTATAATTGAAGGGAAGTTTACACTCACAATACATATCCTGTCGTAAATACTACACACATATGGTGAAGGCTGGGGTTGTCTGGGGTCTGTGGACAGGAGACTGCTGCCCTACAATCTCGACAACCCAGGTTTGAACCTGTCATGTATGAACACAGAGTGGGAGCTTTTGGACTTCTGGTCTCTTTCCAACTCTTCTATTTCTCTTCTTGCCTTCTCTGTCTCTGACTCTCACAGGCTCTCACTCACTCTGTCTGCACTCATTAATATTTTACTTATATATTATTTGACTGACAGGCCCAGATATACAAAGCGAGTCACCAGGGCCCAGCTGAGCTCTGGATTGTTTTGTTGGCGATTTCACCTAGGTTTCTGGAGCCTCAGCTTTGTAAGTCTCTCTGGCACAAGCCATACTCTGTCTCCTCATAGCCATGCCAGTATCCCTCATAGTTGATAATAAAGATACACATACATATATGTACATATACATACATATATATATATATATCAGACATTTTTAGAATTGTTGACCTTTTTATTTGATCTGAATGCAGAATTACCGCATTTATAATAGCCTCCTTATTCATAAATAATTGGTCACATAGTTGGAGCAGGATTCACTACAATTATAAATTATAAACTTTCCAGGAGCATTTCCAATAGCCTTTCTATCAGTATCCTTATTGTAATTATCAAAGCACAGAACTTGCCTCCATTTTCTAGTGTAAGCTTCAAATCGTATGCGTTTCTTTTCATTCTCGGAATTCGTAATTTGCCTGGACCCTGTGTGTCAGGGAATTTTTGAAGCAGCCCTCTATTTCTCAGCAGACGTTTTCTTTTTTTTTTTTTTTTTTTTTTTAGAAAGGCAGACTGCCACATGCAGCGCCTCATTTGGATGTGTCTGGAGTCTTGGAAGCTTGACTACCCTACGTTCTCCTACAAATGGACCTTGAGAGCTTGTTTGGAGGTTCTAGCAGGGGAGCGCAGCTACTCGTATACCCTCGACCGAAGACCGGTCCGTCTCTATTCGGGGAAGGCCGTCCTCTTCGACCGAGCGCGCAGCTTCGGGAGGGACGCACATGGAGCGGTGAGGGAGGAAGGGGACACCCGCCTAGCCAGCCAGATCAGCCGAATCAACCCTGGCGATCAATGGGGTGACAGATGTCGCAGCCAGATCGCCCTCACATCCTCAGCAGACGTTTTCTATATTTCTGCTGTCATCAGGTCTTCCTGTGGTGTTTTTTTTTATTTTTTTTTTCAAATCCTCTTAGATCATTCCCATTTATTTGCATATTTATTTATTTCGTCCGATATCACATGAGGGGTCATTTCTTCTGCCTGATAGATTTTCTCTTATAATTGAAGGGGACTTTTGACACACAATACATTTCCTTTTGCAGATACTACACACTACTACAACTGCTACTGCACTGTTTTTGACAGTGACATCCAATGCACAATGGATTAGTATTGCATGGCTCTAGAGAATGTTCACTATTTAACCTACAATGTTTAACCTCACAAATATTTATTCTGTTCTTTCTTGGGGGATGAATGGTTTTCAGTCAACAGTTCCATGTAATAGTGGGCACGGGGGGGTCATTTTTCCCACTACCCCTGTATTTCTGTACATCCTTTGTAACTTTCTTATTGAGGAGAAGCAAACAGTCATAAATTGAGAGAGCAGGGCCCAAGCAGGAAGAGAGACAGAGAGACATCTGCAGCTCTGATTTGTCACTAGCCCAGCTTTTCCCTAGCTGGGTAAGTGTGACCAGGGGCTCAAAACAGGGTCCTGGGATTCCACATAGTTCCCTGGCAGCTCCACCAGCTGTTCCTCCAACCCATGCTCCCTTCGTTGTCCATGTAACTATCGATCTGCTCTAGGCATTTCTCACCTTCATATGCCAGAAACTTAACACTTCTCCCTTCCACCCATGAAACTTTGACCTTTTGCTAGGGTGCAAAACAGCAACTCCAATCCAAGTTATTTTCGGGACAAGTGTGTACGTCTCTGTGGGAAGGTGTCTGTGTGTGTGTGTGTGTGTGTGTGTGTGTGTGTAAGTGTGCATAATTGTGTTTCAGTTAAGATTACCGCTGTTGTTTCTTTATTCCTGACACAGGGACTTAGGAACTGGGTTGTGTTATGACAAAGGAAGTTTCCACTGCACAAGTGGTTTTTCAAGTATGAATTGGCACATTGGATTGTGGACTCTGTTGTGCATTCTCCCAGGTGGTCCTCAGATGGGTTCTTTCCTTTGCTATTCCCATGCTGTGTGTAATTTTCTGGGTAGACTCAAAGAGGAGTGGCATGGGGAGCTCAGCTGCATTCTGCTGTATGTCCACAAGGTGGCGGCAAAGACCATAGTTGAGTGTAGTGATTCTGTGGAATGAGGAGAACTCTAGGAATTGTGGCCCGTGGACAGCAGGGTTGAAATTGACGTAGAGTGCCCTAGACATCTGTTCTTTCCTGTGGGGTGGGGGGATCCCCCATTTGGCTTTGCAAGTGGAAGGGGTTTCTCTCTTTGCCTGGGATGACTCTACTGGGAGCTTGTGAAACCCTGTGCTCAGCTGCATTCTGCTGGGTGTCCACAAGAGGGCAGCACCAGGGCGGGACTAAGGCTCCATGGGGCAAGTGCCCTGAGGCACTGGGCTAGGAGAGTAGCGACAGTGTTTCTGGGTGTGCCCCAAGAGCATGGCCAGCCTAGCGCAGGCAGGCAGTGTCCTAAGGACGGGCCCAGACAGGAGCTGTGGGGGTCGTGTTTGCAGAAACAGGGCCTTCAGAGGATGGCAGAAAGTCCCCGGGGGTGGGCCTCAGAGCCCGTGCCCAATGAGCCTGAGGGGAGGGCCCAGTGGGTATTCATAGAGACAGCTGGCCAATCAGAGAGGAGGAACGTCACCCTCAGGGGTGTGAAGCAAGAGCTGGCCAATGAGAACAGAGGAGGAGTTGCGTGGGCGGGCCTCAGAGAGCAGCCCACCAATGAGAGCCTGGGTGCTGGCTCTGGGTGGGCGTACCCCTGGAGGTCAGCCAATCAGGGTCCAGCGGAAGTGCCTGGGGGGCGGGCCCTCGGGAGGCTGTCCAATGAGCGCCTGGGGCGGGCCTCGTGGGCGGAGCCCAGGAGGCTGGCCAATCATGGGGCAAGGGCGGTGACCTTCCTGGGCGTGCCTTAGGAACTGGCCTATCAGAGGGCGCCCCTCAGACAGCAGCCCGCCAATGGGAGCCAAGAGAAAGCTGGCTGGGGGCGTGTCCCTGGGACACCAGGCCAATCAGAGTCGAGCGGAAGTGGCTGGTGGGCGGGCCTTCCGGAGGCTGCCCAATCAGCGTGCTGCAGGGCCGTGTGGGCGGTGCTCAAGGCCGCGGGCCAATCACTGACTAGGGGCCCGGACCCTCCTGGGCATGTCAAGGCACACTGGCCAATGAGATTGCTGGTGGGGTTCTGGGCGTGGCCTAGGCCTCTGGCCTATCAGAGCCTGGCTGGCGCCCTGTGGGCGGGCCTTCTGAAGGAATCCCGCCAATGGGAGCTCAGAGCTGGCCTTAAAAGGCTGGGCGTGCTTCCAGGAAATGCGAAGCAGGGTTCAGCCCAGGGCCCTGCCTTGCAGAAGCTGTCCAGTGTGCATGTGTATAACTCCGTTTGTGACTGTGCCTCTGTGGATTTGTGTGTGTGTGTGTGTGTGTGTGTGTGTGTGTGTGTCTGAGGGAGGGAGAGAGAGAGAGAACAACAGAATCACTGTGGCACAGGTGATTTTGTGCAAAACACTTGGCACATTCTGATTTACAGCTCAATATTGACACCAGGGCAGCTCTCCTTGGCCCTTGGTCACTTTTCTTCTTTTCAGATGTAAAGACACTGAAGAGGGAGAGGTTTTTGCCCTGAGGCTTGCACTGGGAACTAGCAGCTGCCCTGTTTGTGTTGCCAGACTAGGAAACCTGTGGTGCCTGTCCATGTGGAGAGTCTCCTGGATGAGTTCCTTCTCGAGCCTTTTTCGCTCGGTCCCGTTGGAGCTGCATATAGCTAATGATTTGGAGATTTTATTCCTTTGGACAATTCTTTTCCTGATGCAAAGTTTCTCTCCAGGTTTTAGCAATCAATTGTGTGAATGTCACATCGAATCCATTGTAGAAAATGACTACATCAGTGTCTCTCTCTCTCTTTCTCTCTCTCTCTCTCTCTCTCTATATATATATATATATATATATGTATGTAACATGTAGAGGTCTGAAAATATTTTTTAGCTAGAGACCTGCACAGCTCTGGATTAGGGTACCAATGTGGATACACCTGGCCCTTCTGAGCCACAGTCATGAGAGACATCTCACAGAGCCATATCGTATATCACTCTACAAATCTCTCTCAGCACAAACTACCACGGCCAAATCATCTACTTCCCTCTTGCTCTTTTTGTCCACCGAGTCTTATCCCAAAACTGTAAATCAAAGAAGAAATAGACATAGTGCAGTTCCCTGCACACAGGACAGGCTGAGGCTGGACCAGGGAGATGCAATGCGCCAGCCTGCATCTTGGCTGGAGCATCACTATGACTACTTCGAATTTGGAGAGGCGAGGGCAGTTTTGGAGAGTGGGCTGCCGGCCAAGGGTTGCTTCTCAGAGTGGCTAAGACCTAGATGTTCTAAGTGTTACCTTTCCTCACAAACATAAAATAGCAATGCCACTTGTAAGAAGTATGCATGGGCATGGAGGGTTTGTCTTCAGTGCTCTGGCACTGATCAACACAGGGCCAGAATTTCAGTCCTTGTCTGTCTCTGTCATTCTGTCTCTCTGACTGTCTCTACGTGCCTTCTTCACTGGGCCCTTACTGGAAGTCAGTGCATGCATCGTGAACTCAGCCTTCCTGGTGTTGAAATTTTCCTTTCTTTGCCCCTTGGATTATTTAGTCTCCTGCACATGGTGTAGTACAGAGGGGAACTGCGGAGACAGCGTTGCTGCTGCAGGTTCCAGGCATATGTCCATCTCCAGCTGCAGCTGTCCAGGCCCTCTGTGCTTGACTGCCATTCTCCAGGGCCCTGAGGCTGACACTCAGCCTCAATGCAGCCCTCCTCACCTTCCTGCACAGCATCCTTGTCCTTATTCCATGAGAGCCCCGGTCAAGGGAAGTGAAACTCGATCCCCCTGGCACACACACTGTGCTTTCCCTCTATTAAGCCAAATGGAAAGGATCTGTGGTACTGATGGCCACACCAGTGTCCAGATTTTTCCATGCAAAACGGAAGCTTCCAGTGTTCAGAAAGAGGGAGTTTTGATGGCTGTGAAATGTCTTTTCCAAGTGCCTCATGGTGTTTCAAATCCCTTTGAAACCTGAAGTTCTTTCTTGTATCTAGGGAATATTTTCAACACTGGCCAGAAGGGCCGCCCAACTAGGAGCACAGCTATCCAGGGGTCAGGAGGTCTTCCAGCCTGCTAGCTCCTGGAGGGATTCCTGAGTATGTCCTCAGGGCCCAAGTGTAAAAGGTGTTTCCAATTGCCTTGATTAGCAGCAGCCAGGCCCTCAGGTGAGGGGCGGGGCTGTGATCTTGACTGGAAGCCCCTAATTTGGCCAATGGAGGCATCCATCTTTTTTTGTCTGTCCATAGCAAGGGCCTGGGGAGTTTGTGCTTCCTGCAAGCAGAGCGACATTGTATGGGACACTCATGCAAGCCTACTTCTGGGAATCTCTCTGAGTGTGATGTGTGGACACCAGGACACCATGATCAGGGATGTGAGGCCACAGGAGCAATTGCCTTAGCCGGACCCAAAGGGTAGGTGTAAGGGGCCGGGTTCATCCACTATTGTTTGGTTCAACACACTTCCCATCTATGTGGAAACACAGCCCTTTCTGGGTACTTTCTGGGCTTGTAATCTGCTGCCCTGAGCAGTGGACTGAGAGCCTGGAGGCTGAGTAGGCAGCCAAACGTGACTGGACAGGCTCAAGCCCCTGAATTCTGAGGGGTGCCCCAGATTCCCCCATTGGCAGTGTTTGGATCATAGTGAGGCATGGCATTGATTCGGAACTCAGGAGAGTGAGACATGAGAGTCCCTTTGCATATGCATTCTTGCTTAGCCACAATCTGGGCTAGCTGGCTTGCCCTGACCAGATAGGTTCTCTGTACATAAGTTGCAGGAGAGGCTGGCTCCCTTGCCACCCATGCTCTGAGACTACTACAGGTGATCTCTGAGCACACACAGACACACACAAACAGACAGACACACACACACACACACACATTACTGTCAGGTTGGTAGTAGAGCCTATGGTGAAGGCTGGGGCTGTCTGGGGTCTGTGGGCATGAGAGCTGCTGCCTTACAATCTCTACAAGCCAGGTTTGAACCTGTCATCAATGAACACAGTGTAGGAGGTTTTTGAATTCTGGTCTCTTTCCAACTCATCTATTTCTCTTCTCGCCTTCTCTATCTCTAACTCTCACATGCTCTCACACACTCTGTCTTCACTCATTAATATTTTACTTAGATTCTGATTTTACTGACAGGCCCAGATAGACAAAGAGAGTTACCAGAGCACTGCTGAGCTCTGGCTTGTTGTGTTGGCGATTTCACCTAGGCTACTGGAGCCTCAGTTTGTAAGTCTTTCTGACACAAGCCATATTCTGTCTCCTCATTTCCATGCCAGTATCACTCAGAGTTTATCATAAAGATATACATACATGTATATATATATATACATATAGATTTATATATCTGTCATTTTTAGAATGTTCGACCTATGTATTTGACCTTCTTTCAGAATTACCACATTTATAACAGCCTAGTTTTTCTGAAATAATTGGCCATATAGTTGGAGCAGGATTCAATACAATTATAAATAATAGAACCTTCCAGTAGCATTTCTAATCGTGTTTCTATTAGCATCCTTATTGTAATTATCATGGCCCAGATCTTCCCTCCTTTTTCTAGTGTAAGCTTCAGTACGTATGTGTTTGTTTTCTTTCTCCCGAAATCTTAATGTCCCTGGACCCTGAAGTGTTAGGGAATTTTTGAAGCAGCCCTCTGTTTCTCAGCAGATGGTTTCTATGTTTCTGCTGTCATCAGGTCTTCTTGTGGTTTTTGTCTTTATTTATTTTTATTGTTTCAAGTCCTCCTAGATCATCCCCATTTATTTGCATATTTATTTATTTAGTCAGGTATCACATGTGGCATCATTTCTTCTGCTTGAGAGATTTTCTCTTATAACTGAAGGGAACTTTTGATGCACAATACATTTCCTGGGGCAAATACTACACACATATGGTGAAGGCTTGGGTTGTCTGGGGTCTGTGGGCATTAGAGCTGCTGCGTGACAATCTCTACAACCCAGGTTTGAACCTGTCATGAATGAACACAGCCTAGGGGGTTTTTGACTTCTGGTCTATTTCCAACTCTTCTATTTCTCTTCTCGCCATCTCTGTCTCTGACTCTCACAGGCTCTCTCTCACTCTGTCTGAACTCAGGAATATTTTACTTATATCCTTATTTTATTGACAGGCCCAGATATACAAAGGGAGTGGCCAGAGCACTGCTGAGCTCTGGCTGGTTTTGTTTGTGATTTCACCTAGGCTACTGGAGCCTCTGATTGGTAAGTCTCTCTGACTTAAGCCATATTCTGTCTCCTCATATCCATGGCAGTATCTCTCAGACTTTATAATAAAGATATACATCCATATACATATATAAATATACATATATATCTCTGTCATTTTTAGAATTGTCAACCTATGTAATTGATCTTAATCAGAATTCACACATTTACAACAGGTTCCTTTTTCCCTACTAATTGGCCACATAGTTGGAGCAGGATTCAATACAATTATAAATAATAGAACCTTCCAGTAGCATTTCTAATAGCATTTCTATCAGCATCCTTATTTTAATTATCATAGTACAGAACTTGCCTCCTTTCTCTAGTGTAAGCTTCAATACATATGAGTTTCTTTTCATTCTCCCGAAATCTTAATTTCCCTGGACTCTGAAGGGTCTCGGAACTTTTGAAGCAGCCCTTGATTCTCAGCAGATGGTTTCTATGTTTCTGCTGTCATCAGGTCTTCTTGTGCTTTTTGTTTTTATTTTTCATTTGTTTCAAATCCTCCTAGATAACCCCCATTTATTTGCATATTTATTTATTTATTTATTTATTTATTTGGTTCTATATTACATGAGGGGTCCATTCTTCTGCTTGATAGATTTTTCTCTTATAATTGAAGGGAAGTTTACACTCACAATACATATCCTGTCGTAAATACTACACACATATGGTGAAGGCTGGGGTTGTCTGGGATCTGTGGACAGGAGACTGCTGCCCTACAATCTCGACAACCCAGGTTTGAACCTGTCATGTATGAACACAGAGTGGGAGCTTTTGGACTTCTGGTCTCTTTCCAACTCTTCTATTTCTCTTCTTGCCTTCTCTGTCTCTGACTCTCACAGGCTCTCACTCACTCTGTCTGCACTCATTAATATTTTACTTATATATTATTTGACTGACAGGCCCAGATATACAAAGCGAGTCACCAGGGCCCAGCTGAGCTCTGGATTGTTTTGTTGGCGATTTCACCTAGGTTTCTGGAGCCTCAGCTTTGTAAGTCTCTCTGGCACAAGCCATACTCTGTCTCCTCATAGCCATGCCAGTATCCCTCATAGTTGATAATAAAGATACACATACATATATGTACATATACATACATATATATATATATATCAGACATTTTTAGAATTGTTGACCTTTTTATTTGATCTGAATGCAGAATTACCGCATTTATAATAGCCTCCTTATTCATAAATAATTGGTCACATAGTTGGAGCAGGATTCACTACAGTTATAAATTATAAACTTTCCAGGAGCATTTCCAATAGCCTTTCTATCAGTATCCTTATTGTAATTATCAAAGCACAGAACTTGCCTCCATTTTCTAGTGTAAGCTTCAAATCGTATGCGTTTCTTTTCATTCTCGGAATTCGTAATTTGCCTGGACCCTGTGTGTCAGGGAATTTTTGAAGCAGCCCTCTATTTCTCAGCAGACGTTTTCTATATTTCTGCTGTCATCAGGTCTTCCTGTGGTGTTTGTTTTTATTTTTTATTTTTTTCAAATCCTCTTAGATCATTCCCATTTATTTGCATATTTATTTATTTCGTCCGATATCACATGAGGGGTCATTTCTTCTGCCTGATAGATTTTCTCTTATAATTGAAGGGGACTTTTGACACACAATACATTTCCTTTTGCAGATACTACACACTACTACAACTGCTACTGCACTGTTTTTGACAGTGACATCCAATGCACAATGGATTAGTATTGCATGGCTCTAGAGAATGTTCACTATTTAACCTACAATGTTTAACCTCACAAATATTTATTCTGTTCTTTCTTGGGGGATGAATGGTTTTCAGTCAACAGTTCCATGTAATAGTGGGCACGGGGGGGTCATTTTTCCCACTACCCCTGTATTTCTGTACATCCTTTGTAACTTTCTTATTGAGGAGAAGCAAACAGTCATAAATTGAGAGAGCAGGGCCCAAGCAGGAAGAGAGACAGAGAGACATCTGCAGCTCTGATTTGTCACTAGCCCAGCTTTTCCCTAGCTGGGTAAGTGTGACCAGGGGCTCAAAACAGGGTCCTGGGATTCCACATAGTTCCCTGGCAGCTCCACCAGCTGTCCCTCCAACCCATGCTCCCTTCGTTGTCCATGTAACTATCGATCTGCTCTAGGCATTTCTCACCTTCATATGCCAGAAACTTAACACTTCTCCCTTCCACCCATGAAACTTTGACCTTTTGCTAGGGTGCAAAACAGCAACTCCAATCCAAGTTATTTTCGGGACAAGTGTGTACGTCTCTGTTGGAAGGTGTGTGTGTGTGTGTGTGTGTGTGTGTGTGTGTAAGTGTGCATAAGTGTGTTTCAGTTAAGATTGCCGCTGTTGTTTCTTTATTCCTGACACAGGGACTTAGGAACTGGGTTGTGTTATGACAAAGGAAGTTTCCACTGCACAAGTGGTTTTTCAAGTATGAATTGGCACATTGGATTGTGGACTCTGTTGTGCATTCTCCCAGGTGGTCCTCAGATGGGTTCTTTCCTTTGCTATTCCCATGCTGTGTGTAATTTTCTGGGTAGACTCAAAGAGGAGTGGCATGGGGAGCTCAGCTGCATTCTGCTGTATGTCCACAAGGTGGCGGCAAAGACCATAGTTGAGTGTAGTGATTCTGTGGAATGAGGAGAACTCTAGGAATTGTGGCCCGTGGACAGCAGGGTTGAAATTGACGTAGAGTGCCCTAGACATCTGTTCTTTCCTGTGGGGTGGGGGGATCCCCCATTTGGCTTTGCAAGTGGAAGGGGTTTCTCTCTTTGCCTGGGATGACTCTACTGGGAGCTTGTGAATCCCTGTGCTCAGCTGCATTCTGCTGGGTGTCCACAAGAGGGCAGCACCAGGGCGGGACTAAGGCTCCATGGGGCAAGTGCCCTGAGGCACTGGGCTAGGAGAGTGGCGACAGTGTTTCTGGGTGTGCCCCAAGAGCATGGCCAGCCTAGCGCAGGCAGGCAGTGTCCTAAGGACGGGCCCAGACAGGAGCTGTGGGGGTCGTGTTTGCAGAAACAGGGCCTTCAGAGGATGGCAGAAAGTCCCCGGGGGCGGGCCTCAGAGCCCGTGCCCAATGAGCCTGAGGGGAGGGCCCAGTGGGTATTCATAGAGACAGCTGGCCAATCAGAGAGGAGGAACGTCACCCTCAGGGGCGTGAAGCAAGAGCTGGCCAATGAGAACAGAGGAGGAGTTGCGTGGGCGGGCCTCAGAGAGCAGCCCACCAATGAGAGCCTGGGTGCTGGCTCTGGGTGGGCGTACCCCTGGAGGTCAGCCAATCAGGGTCCAGCGGAAGTGCCTGGGGGGCGGGCCCTCGGGAGGCTGTCCAATGAGCGCCTGGGGCGGGCCTCGTGGGCGGAGCCCAGGAGGCTGGCCAATCATGGGGCAAGGGCGGTGACCTTCCTGGGCGTGCCTTAGGAACTGGCCTATCAGAGGGCGCCCCTCAGACAGCAGCCCGCCAATGGGAGCCAAGAGAAGGCTGGCTGGGGGCGTGTCCCTGGGACACCAGGCCAATCAGAGTCGAGCGGAAGTGGCTGGTGGGCGGGCCTTCCGGAGGCTGCCCAATCAGCGTGCTGCAGGGCCGTGTGGGCGGTGCTCAAGGCCGCGGGCCAATCACTGACTAGGGGCCCGGACCCTCCTGGGCGTGTCCAAGCACACTGGCCAATGAGATTGCTGGTGGGGTTCTGGGCGTGGCCTAGGCCTCTGGCCTATCAGAGCCTGGCTGGCGCCCTGTGGGCGGGCCTTCTGAAGGAATCCCGCCAATGGGAGCTCAGAGCTGGCCTTAAAAGGCTGGGCGTGCTTCCAGGAAATGCGAAGCAGGGTTCAGCCCAGGGCCCTGCCTTGCAGAAGCTGTCCGGTGTGCATGTGTATAACTCCTTTTGTGACTGTGCCTCTGTGGATTTGTGTGTGTGTGTGTGTGTGTGTGTGTGTGTGTGTCTGAGGGAGGGAGAGAGAGAGAGAACAACAGAATCACTGTGGCACAGGTGATTTTGTGCAAAACACTTGACACATTCTGATTTACAGCTCAATATTGACACCAGGGCAGCTCTCCTTGGCCCTTGGTCACTTTTCTTCTTTTCAGATGTAAAGACACTGAAGAGGGAGAGGTTTTTGCCCTGAGGCTTGCACTGGGAACTAGCAGCTGCCCTGTTTGTGTTGCCAGACTAGGAAACCTGTGGTGCCTGTCCATGTGGAGAGTCTCCTGGATGAGTTCCTTCTCGAGCCTTTTTCGCTCGGTCCCGTTGGAGCTGCATATAGCTAATGATTTGGAGATTTTATTCCTTTGGACAGTTCTTTTCCTGATGCAAAGTTTCTCTCCAGGTATTAGCAATCAATTGTGTGAATGTCACATCGAATCCATTGTAGAAAATGACTACATCAGTGTCTCTCTCTCTCTTTCTCTCTCTCTCTCTCTCTATATATATATATGTATGTAACATGTAGAGGTCTGAAAATATTTTTTAGCTAGAGACCTGCACAGCTCTGGATTAGGGTAGCAATGTGGATACACCTGGCCCTTCTGAGCCACAGTCATGAGAGACATCTCACAGAGCCATATCGTATATCACTCTACAAATCTCTCTCAGCACAAACTACCACGGCCAAATCATCTACTTCCCTCTTGCTCTTTTTGTCCACCGAGTCTTATCCCAAAACTGTAAATCAAAGAAGAAATAGACATAGTGCAGTTCCCTGCACACAGGACAGGCTGAGGCTGGACCAGGGAGATGCAATACGCCAGCCTGCATCTTGGCTGGAGCATCACTATGACTACTTCGAATTTGGAGAGGCGAGGGCAGTTTTGGAGAGTGGGCTGCCGGCCAAGGGTTGCTTCTCAGAGTGGCTAAGACCTAGATGTTCTAAGTGTTACCTTTCCTCACAAACATAAAATAGCAATGCCACTTGTAAGAAGTATGCATGGGCATGGAGGGTTTGTCTTCAGTGCTCTGGCACTGATCAACACAGGGCCAGAATTTCAGTCCTTGTCTGTCTCTGTCATTCTGTCTCTCTGACTGTCTCTACGTGCCTTCTTCACTGGGCCCTTACTGGAAGTCAGTGCATGCATCGTGAACTCAGCCTTCCTGGTGTTGAAATTTTCCTTTCTTTGCCCCTTGGATTATTTAGTCTCCTGCACATGGTGTAGTACAGAGGGGAACTGCGGAGACAGCGTTGCTGCTGCAGGTTCCAGGCATATGTCCATCTCCAGCTGCAGCTGTCCAGGCCCTCTGTGCTTGACTGCCATTCTCCAGGGCCCTGAGGCTGACACTCAGCCTCAATGCAGCCCTCCTCACCTTCCTGCACAGCATCCTTGTCCTTATTCCATGAGAGCCCCGGTCAAGGGAAGTGAAACTCGATCCCCCTGGCACACACACTGTGCTTTCCCTCTATTAAACCAAATGGAAAGGATCTGTGGTACTGATGGCCACACCAGTGTCCAGATTTTTCCATGCAAAACGGAAGCTTCCAGTGTTCAGAAAGAGGGAGTTTTGATGGCTGTGAAATGTCTTTTCCAAGTGCCTCATGGTGTTTCAAATCCCTTTGAAACCTGAAGTTCTTTCTTGTATCTAGGGAATATTTTCAACACTGGCCAGAAGGGCCGCCCAACTAGGAGCACAGCTATCCAGGGGTCAGGAGGTCTTCCAGCCTGCTAGCTCCTGGAGGGATTCCTGAGTATGTCCTCAGGGCCCAAGTGTAAAAGGTGTTTCCAATTGCCTTGATTAGGAGCAGCCAGGCCCTCAGGTGAGGGGCGGGGCTGTGATCTTGACCGGAAGCCCCTAATTTGGCCAATGGAGGCATCCATCTTTTTTTGTCTGTCCATAGCAAGGGCCTGGGGAGTTTGTGCTTCCTGCAAGCAGAGCGACATTGTATGGGACACTCATGCAAGCCTACTTCTGGGAATCTCTCTGAGTGTGATGTGTGGACACCAGGACACCATGATCAGGGATGTGAGGCCACAGGAGCAATTGCCTTAGCCGGACCCAAAGGGTAGGTGTAAGGGGCCGGGTTCATCCACTATTGTTTGGTTCAACACACTTCCCATCTATGTGGAAACACAGCCCTTTCTGGGTACTTTCTGGGCTTGTAATCTGCTGCCCTGAGCAGTGGACTGAGAGCCTGGAGGCTGAGTAGGCAGCCAAACGTGACTGGACAGGCTCAAGCCCCTGAATTCTGAGGGGTGCCCCAGCTTCCCCCATTGGCAGTGTTTGGATCATAGTGAGGCATGGCATTGATTCGGAACTCAGGAGAGTGAGACATGAGAGTCCCTTTGCATATGCATTCTTGCTTAGCCACAATCTGGGCTAGCTGGCTTGCCCTGACCAGATAGGTTCTCTGTACATAAGTTGCAGGAGAGGCTGGCTCCCTTGCCACCCATGCTCTGAGACTACTACAGGTGATCTCTGAGCACACACAGACACACACAAACAGACAGACAGACACACACACACACACATTACTGTCAGGTTGGTAGTAGAGCCTATGGTGAAGGCTGGGGCTGTCTGGGGTCTGTGGGCATGAGAGCTGCTGCCTTACAATCTCTACAAGCCAGGTTTGAACCTGTCATCAATGAACACAGTGTAGGAGGTTTTTGAATTCTGGTCTCTTTCCAACTCATCTATTTCTCTTCTCGCCTTCTCTATCTCTAACTCTCACATGCTCTCACACACTCTGTCTTCACTCATTAATATTTTACTTAGATTCTGATTTTACTGACAGGCCCAGATAGACAAAGAGAGTTACCAGAGCACTGCTGAGCTCTGGCTTGTTGTGTTGGCGATTTCACCTAGGCTACTGGAGCCTCAGTTTGTAAGTCTTTCTGACACAAGCCATATTCTGTCTCCTCATTTCCATGCCAGTATCACTCAGAGTTTATCATAAAGATATACATACATGTATATATATATATACATATAGATTTATATATCTGTCATTTTTAGAATGTTCGACCTATGTATTTGACCTTCTTTCAGAATTACCACATTTATAACAGCCTAGTTTTTCTGAAATAATTGGCCATATAGTTGGAGCAGGATTCAATACAATTATAAATAATAGAACCTTCCAGTAGCATTTCTAATCGTGTTTCTATTAGCATCCTTATTGTAATTATCATGGCCCAGATCTTCCCTCCTTTTTCTAGTGTAAGCTTCAGTACGTATGTGTTTGTTTTCTTTCTCCCGAAATCTTAATGTCCCTGGACCCTGAAGTGTTAGGGAATTTTTGAAGCAGCCCTCTGTTTCTCAGCAGATGGTTTCTATGTTTCTGCTGTCATCAGGTCTTCTTGTGGTTTTTGTCTTTATTTATTTTTATTGTTTCAAGTCCTCCTAGATCATCCCCATTTATTTGCATATTTATTTATTTAGTCAGGTATCACATGTGGCATCATTTCTTCTGCTTGAGAGATTTTCTCTTATAACTGAAGGGAACTTTTGATGCACAATACATTTCCTGGGGCAAATACTACACACATATGGTGAAGGCTTGGGTTGTCTGGGGTCTGTGGGCATTAGAGCTGCTGCGTGACAATCTCTACAACCCAGGTTTGAACCTGTCATGAATGAACACAGCCTAGGGGGTTTTTGACTTCTGGTCTATTTCCAACTCTTCTATTTCTCTTCTCGCCATCTCTGTCTCTGACTCTCACAGGCTCTCTCTCACTCTGTCTGAACTCAGGAATATTTTACTTATATCCTTATTTTATTGACAGGCCCAGATATACAAAGGGAGTGGCCAGAGCACTGCTGAGCTCTGGCTGGTTTTGTTTGTGATTTCACCTAGGCTACTGGAGCCTCTGATTGGTAAGTCTCTCTGACTTAAGCCATATTCTGTCTCCTCATATCCATGGCAGTATCTCTCAGACTTTATAATAAAGATATACATCCATATACATATATAAATATACATATATATCTCTGTCATTTTTAGAATTGTCAACCTATGTAATTGATCTTAATCAGAATTCACACATTTACAACAGGTTCCTTTTTCCCTACTAATTGGCCACATAGTTGGAGCAGGATTCAATACAATTATAAATAATAGAACCTTCCAGTAGCATTTCTAATAGCATTTCTATCAGCATCCTTATTTTAATTATCATAGTACAGAACTTGCCTCCTTTCTCTAGTGTAAGCTTCAATACATATGAGTTTCTTTTCATTCTCCCGAAATCTTAATTTCCCTGGACTCTGAAGGGTCTCGGAACTTTTGAAGCAGCCCTTGATTCTCAGCAGATGGTTTCTATGTTTCTGCTGTCATCAGGTCTTCTTGTGCTTTTTGTTTTTATTTTTCATTTGTTTCAAATCCTCCTAGATAACCCCCATTTATTTGCATATTTATTTATTTATTTATTTATTTATTTGGTTCTATATTACATGAGGGGTCCATTCTTCTGCTTGATAGATTTTTCTCTTATAATTGAAGGGAAGTTTACACTCACAATACATATCCTGTCGTAAATACTACACACATATGGTGAAGGCTGGGGTTGTCTGGGATCTGTGGACAGGAGACTGCTGCCCTACAATCTCGACAACCCAGGTTTGAACCTGTCATGTATGAACACAGAGTGGGAGCTTTTGGACTTCTGGTCTCTTTCCAACTCTTCTATTTCTCTTCTTGCCTTCTCTGTCTCTGACTCTCACAGGCTCTCACTCACTCTGTCTGCACTCATTAATATTTTACTTATATATTATTTGACTGACAGGCCCAGATATACAAAGCGAGTCACCAGGGCCCAGCTGAGCTCTGGATTGTTTTGTTGGCGATTTCACCTAGGTTTCTGGAGCCTCAGCTTTGTAAGTCTCTCTGGCACAAGCCATACTCTGTCTCCTCATAGCCATGCCAGTATCCCTCATAGTTGATAATAAAGATACACATACATATATGTACATATACATACATATATATATATATCAGACATTTTTAGAATTGTTGACCTTTTTATTTGATCTGAATGCAGAATTACCGCATTTATAATAGCCTCCTTATTCATAAATAATTGGTCACATAGTTGGAGCAGGATTCACTACAGTTATAAATTATAAACTTTCCAGGAGCATTTCCAATAGCCTTTCTATCAGTATCCTTATTGTAATTATCAAAGCACAGAACTTGCCTCCATTTTCTAGTGTAAGCTTCAAATCGTATGCGTTTCTTTTCATTCTCGGAATTCGTAATTTGCCTGGACCCTGTGTGTCAGGGAATTTTTGAAGCAGCCCTCTATTTCTCAGCAGACGTTTTCTATATTTCTGCTGTCATCAGGTCTTCCTGTGGTGTTTGTTTTTATTTTTTATTTTTTTCAAATCCTCTTAGATCATTCCCATTTATTTGCATATTTATTTATTTCGTCCGATATCACATGAGGGGTCATTTCTTCTGCCTGATAGATTTTCTCTTATAATTGAAGGGGACTTTTGACACACAATACATTTCCTTTTGCAGATACTACACACTACTACAACTGCTACTGCACTGTTTTTGACAGTGACATCCAATGCACAATGGATTAGTATTGCATGGCTCTAGAGAATGTTCACTATTTAACCTACAATGTTTAACCTCACAAATATTTATTCTGTTCTTTCTTGGGGGATGAATGGTTTTCAGTCAACAGTTCCATGTAATAGTGGGCACGGGGGGGTCATTTTTCCCACTACCCCTGTATTTCTGTACATCCTTTGTAACTTTCTTATTGAGGAGAAGCAAACAGTCATAAATTGAGAGAGCAGGGCCCAAGCAGGAAGAGAGACAGAGAGACATCTGCAGCTCTGATTTGTCACTAGCCCAGCTTTTCCCTAGCTGGGTAAGTGTGACCAGGGGCTCAAAACAGGGTCCTGGGATTCCACATAGTTCCCTGGCAGCTCCACCAGCTGTTCCTCCAACCCATGCTCCCTTCGTTGTCCATGTAACTATCGATCTGCTCTAGGCATTTCTCACCTTCATATGCCAGAAACTTAACACTTCTCCCTTCCACCCATGAAACTTTGACCTTTTGCTAGGGTGCAAAACAGCAACTCCAGTCCAAGTTATTTTCGGGACAAGTGTGTACGTCTCTGTGGGAAGGTGTCTGTGTGTGTGTGTGTGTGTGTGTGTGTGTGTGTGTAAGTGTGCATAATTGTGTTTCAGTTAAGATTACCGCTGTTGTTTCTTTATTCCTGACACAGGGACTTAGGAACTGGGTTGTGTTATGACAAAGGAAGTTTCCACTGCACAAGTGGTTTTTCAAGTATGAATTGGCACATTGGATTGTGGACTCTGTTGTGCATTCTCCCAGGTGGTCCTCAGATGGGTTCTTTCCTTTGCTATTCCCATGCTGTGTGTAATTTTCTGGGTAGACTCAAAGAGGAGTGGCATGGGGAGCTCAGCTGCATTCTGCTGTATGTCCACAAGGTGGCGGCAAAGACCATAGTTGAGTGTAGTGATTCTGTGGAATGAGGAGAACTCTAGGAATTGTGGCCCGTGGACAGCAGGGTTGAAATTGACGTAGAGTGCCCTAGACATCTGTTCTTTCCTGTGGGGTGGGGGGATCCCCCATTTGGCTTTGCAAGTGGAAGGGGTTTCTCTCTTTGCCTGGGATGACTCTACTGGGAGCTTGTGAAACCCTGTGCTCAGCTGCATTCTGCTGGGTGTCCACAAGAGGGCAGCACCAGGGCGGGACTAAGGCTCCATGGGGCAAGTGCCCTGAGGCACTGGGCTAGGAGAGTGGCGACAGTGTTTCTGGGTGTGCCCCAAGAGCATGGCCAGCCTAGCGCAGGCAGGCAGTGTCCTAAGGATGGGCCCAGACAGGAGCTGTGGGGGTCGTGTTTGCAGAAACAGGGCCTTCAGAGGATGGCAGAAAGTCCCCGGGGGTGGGCCTCAGAGCCCGTGCCCAATGAGCCTGAGGGGAGGGCCCAGTGGGTATTCATAGAGACAGCTGGCCAATCAGAGAGGAGGAACGTCACCCTCAGGGGTGTGAAGCAAGAGCTGGCCAATGAGAACAGAGGAGGAGTTGCGTGGGCGGGCCTCAGAGAGCAGCCCACCAATGAGAGCCTGGGTGCTGGCTCTGGGTGGGCGTACCCCTGGAGGTCAGCCAATCAGGGTCCAGCGGAAGTGCCTGGGGGGCGGGCCCTCGGGAGGCTGTCCAATGAGCGCCTGGGGCGGGCCTCGTGGGCGGAGCCCAGGAGGCTGGTCAATCATGGGGCATGGGCGGTGACCTTCCTGGGCGTGCCTTAGGAACTGGCCTATCAGAGGGCGCCCCTCAGACAGCAGCCCGCCAATGGGAGCCAAGAGAAGGCTGGCTGGGGGCGTGTCCCTGGGACACCAGGCCAATCAGAGTCGAGCGGAAGTGGCTGGTGGGCGGGCCTTCCGGAGGCTGCCCAATCAGCGTGCTGCAGGGCCGTGTGGGCGGTGCTCAAGGCCGCGGGCCAATCACTGACTAGGGGCCCGGACCCTCCTGGGCGTGTCCAAGCACACTGGCCAATGAGATTGCTGGTGGGGTTCTGGGCGTGGCCTAGGCCTCTGGCCTATCAGAGCCTGGCTGGCGCCCTGTGGGCGGGCCTTCTGAAGGAATCCTGCCAATGGGAGCTCAGAGCTGGCCTTAAAAGGCTGGGCGTGCTTCCAGGAAATGCGAAGCAGGGTTCAGCCCAGGGCCCTGCCTTGCAGAAGCTGTCCGGTGTGCATGTGTATAACTCCTTTTGTGCCTGTGCCTCTGTGGATTTGTGTGTGTGTGTGTGTGTGTGTGTGTGTGTCTGAGGGAGGGAGAGAGAGAGAGAACAACAGAATCACTGTGGCACAGGTGATTTTGTGCAAAACACTTGGCACATTCTGATTTACAGCTCAATATTGACACCAGGGCAGCTCTCCTTGGCCCTTGGTCACTTTTCTTCTTTTCAGATGTAAAGACACTGAAGAGGGAGAGGTTTTTGCCCTGAGGCTTGCACTGGGAACTAGCAGCTGCCCTGTTTGTGTTGCCAGACTAGGAAACCTGTGGTGCCTGTCCATGTGGAGAGTCTCCTGGATGAGTTCCTTCTCGAGCCTTTTTCGCTCGGTCCCGTTGGAGCTGCATATAGCTAATGATTTGGAGATTTTATTCCTTTGGACAATTCTTTTCCTGATGCAAAGTTTCTCTCCAGGTTTTAGCAATCAATTGTGTGAATGTCACATCGAATCCATTGTAGAAAATGACTACATCAGTGTCTCTCTCTCTCTTTCTCTCTCTCTCTCTCTCTCTCTCTATATATATATATATGTATGTAACATGTAGAGGTCTGAAAATATTTTTTAGCTAGAGACCTGCACAGCTCTGGATTAGGGTACCAATGTGGATACACCTGGCCCTTCTGAGCCACAGTCATGAGAGACATCTCACAGAGCCATATCGTATATCACTCTACAAATCTCTCTCAGCACAAACTACCACGGCCAAATCATCTACTTCCCTCTTGCTCTTTTTGTCCACCGAGTCTTATCCCAAAACTGTAAATCAAAGAAGAAATAGACATAGTGCAGTTCCCTGCACACAGGACAGGCTGAGGCTGGACCAGGGAGATGCAATGCGCCAGCCTGCATCTTGGCTGGAGCATCACTATGACTACTTCGAATTTGGAGAGGCGAGGGCAGTTTTGGAGAGTGGGCTGCCGGCCAAGGGTTGCTTCTCAGAGTGGCTAAGACCTAGATGTTCTAAGTGTTACCTTTCCTCACAAACATAAAATAGCAATGCCACTTGTAAGAAGTATGCATGGGCATGGAGGGTTTGTCTTCAGTGCTCTGGCACTGATCAACACAGGGCCAGAATTTCAGTCCTTGTCTGTCTCTGTCATTCTGTCTCTCTGACTGTCTCTACGTGCCTTCTTCACTGGGCCCTTACTGGAAGTCAGTGCATGCATCGTGAACTCAGCCTTCCTGGTGTTGAAATTTTCCTTTCTTTGCCCCTTGGATTATTTAGTCTCCTG
The DNA here is from genome assembly GCF_950295315.1 of Erinaceus europaeus. Taxonomy (NCBI): domain Eukaryota; kingdom Metazoa; phylum Chordata; class Mammalia; order Eulipotyphla; family Erinaceidae; genus Erinaceus; species Erinaceus europaeus. Next base: position 100,863 of record NW_026647185.1, on the reverse strand, counting down.
CACATGGTGTAGTACAGAGGGGAACTGCGGAGACAGCGTTGCTGCTGCAGGTTCCAGGCATATGTCCATCTCCAGCTGCAGCTGTCCAGGCCCTCTGTGCTTGACTGCCATTCTCCAGGGCCCTGAGGCTGACACTCAGCCTCAATGCAGCCCTCCTCACCTTCCTGCACAGCATCCTTGTCCTTATTCCATGAGAGCCCCGGTCAAGGGAAGTGAAACTCGATCCCCCTGGCACACACACTGTGCTTTCCCTCTATTAAGCCAAATGGAAAGGATCTGTGGTACTGATGGCCACACCAGTGTCCAGATTTTTCCATGCAAAACGGAAGCTTCCAGTGTTCAGAAAGAGGGAGTTTTGATGGCTGTGAAATGTCTTTTCCAAGTGCCTCATGGTGTTTCAAATCCCTTTGAAACCTGAAGTTCTTTCTTGTATCTAGGGAATATTTTCAACACTGGCCAGAAGGGCCGCCCAACTAGGAGCACAGCTATCCAGGGGTCAGGAGGTCTTCCAGCCTGCTAGCTCCTGGAGGGATTCCTGAGTATGTCCTCAGGGCCCAAGTGTAAAAGGTGTTTCCAATTGCCTTGATTAGGAGCAGCCAGGCCCTCAGGTGAGGGGCGGGGCTGTGATCTTGACCGGAAGCCCCTAATTTGGCCAATGGAGGCATCCATCTTTTTTTGTCTGTCCATAGCAAGGGCCTGGGGAGTTTGTGCTTCCTGCAAGCAGAGCGACATTGTATGGGACACTCATGCAAGCCTACTTCTGGGAATCTCTCTGAGTGTGATGTGTGGACACCAGGACACCATGATCAGGGATGTGAGGCCACAGGAGCAATTGCCTTAGCCGGACCCAAAGGGTAGGTGTAAGGGGCCGGGTTCATCCACTATTGTTTGGTTCAACACACTTCCCATCTATGTGGAAACACAGCCCTTTCTGGGTACTTTCTGGGCTTGTAATCTGCTGCCCTGAGCAGTGGACTGAGAGCCTGGAGGCTGAGTAGGCAGCCAAACGTGACTGGACAGGCTCAAGCCCCTGAATTCTGAGGGGTGCCCCAGATTCCCCCATTGGCAGTGTTTGGATCATAGTGAGGCATGGCATTGATTCGGAACTCAGGAGAGTGAGACATGAGAGTCCCTTTGCATATGCATTCTTGCTTAGCCACAATCTGGGCTAGCTGGCTTGCCCTGACCAGATAGGTTCTCTGTACATAAGTTGCAGGAGAGGCTGGCTCCCTTGCCACCCATGCTCTGAGACTACTACAGGTGATCTCTGAGCACACACAGACACACACAAACAGACAGACAGACACACACACACACACATTACTGTCAGGTTGGTAGTAGAGCCTATGGTGAAGGCTGGGGCTGTCTGGGGTCTGTGGGCATGAGAGCTGCTGCCTTACAATCTCTACAAGCCAGGTTTGAACCTGTCATCAATGAACACAGTGTAGGAGGTTTTTGAATTCTGGTCTCTTTCCAACTCATCTATTTCTCTTCTCGCCTTCTCTATCTCTAACTCTCACATGCTCTCACACACTCTGTCTTCACTCATTAATATTTTACTTAGATTCTGATTTTACTGACAGGCCCAGATAGACAAAGAGAGTTACCAGAGCACTGCTGAGCTCTGGCTTGTTGTGTTGGCGATTTCACCTAGGCTACTGGAGCCTCAGTTTGTAAGTCTTTCTGACACAAGCCATATTCTGTCTCCTCATTTCCATGCCAGTATCACTCAGAGTTTATCATAAAGATACACATACATGTATATATATACATATAGATTTATATATCTGTCATTTTTAGAATGTTCGACCTATGTATTTGACCTTCTTTCAGAATTACCACATTTATAACAGCCTAGTTTTTCTGAAATAATTGGCCATATAGTTGGAGCAGGATTCAATACAATTATAAATAATAGAACCTTCCAGTAGCATTTCTAATCGTGTTTCTATTAGCATCCTTATTGTAATTATCATGGCCCAGATCTTCCCTCCTTTTTCTAGTGTAAGCTTCAATACGTATGTGTTTGTTTTCTTTCTCCCGAAATCTTAATGTCCCTGGACCCTGAAGTGTTAGGGAATTTTTGAAGCAGCCCTCTGTTTCTCAGCAGATGGTTTCTATGTTTCTGCTGTCATCAGGTCTTCTTGTGGTTTTTGTCTTTATTTATTTTTATTGTTTCAAGTCCTCCTAGATCATCCCCATTTATTTGCATATTTATTTATTTAGTCAGGTATCACATGTGGCATCATTTCTTCTGCTTGAGAGATTTTCTCTTATAACTGAAGGGAACTTTTGATGCACAATACATTTCCTGGGGCAAATACTACACACATATGGTGAAGGCTTGGGTTGTCTGGGGTCTGTGGGCATTAGAGCTGCTGCGTGACAATCTCTACAACCCAGGTTTGAACCTGTCATGAATGAACACAGCCTAGGGGGTTTTTGACTTCTGGTCTATTTCCAACTCTTCTATTTCTCTTCTCGCCATCTCTGTCTCTGACTCTCACAGGCTCTCTCTCACTCTGTCTGAACTCAGGAATATTTTACTTATATCCTTATTTTATTGACAGGCCCAGATATACAAAGAGAGTGGCCAGAGCACTGCTGAGCTCTGGCTGGTTTTGTTTGTGATTTCACCTAGGCGACTGGAGCCTCAGATTGGTAAGTCTCTCTGACTTAAGCCATATTCTGTCTCCTCATATCCATGGCAGTATCTCTCAGACTTTATAATAAAGATATACATCCATATACATATATAAATATACATATATATCTCTGTCATTTTTAGAATTGTCAACCTATGTAATTGATCTTAATCAGAATTCACACATTTACAACAGGTTCCTTTTTCCCTACTAATTGACCACATAGTTGGAGCAGGATTCAATACAATTATAAATAATAGAACCTTCCAGTAGCATTTCTAATAGCATTTCTATCAGCATCCTTATTTTAATTATCATAGTACAATACTTGCCTCCTTTCTCTACTGTAAGCTTCAATAAATATGAGTTTCTTTTCATTCTCCCGAAATCTTAATTTCCCTGGACTCTGAAGGGTCTCGGAACTTTTGAAGCAGCCCTTGATTCACAGCAGATGGTTTCTATGTTTCTGCTGTTATCAGGTCTTCTTGTGCTTTTTGTTTTTATTTTTCATTTGTTTCAAATCCTCCTAGATAACCCCCATTTACTTGCATATTCATTTATTTATTTATTTATTTGGTTCTATATTACATGAGGGGTCCATTCTTCTGCTTGATAGTGTTTTCTCTTATAATTGAAGGGAAGTTTACACTCACAATACATATCCTGTCGTAAATACTACACACATATGGTGAAGGCTGGGGTTGTCTGGGGTCTGTGGACAGGAGACTGCTGCCCTACAATCTCGACAACCCAGGTTTGAACCTGTCATGTATGAACACAGAGTGGGAGCTTTTGGACTTCTGGTCTCTTTCCAACTCTTCTATTTCTCTTCTTGCCTTCTCTGTCTCTGACTCTCACAGGCTCTCACTCACTCTGTCTGCACTCATTAATATTTTACTTATATATTATTTGACTGACAGGCCCAGATATACAAAGCGAGTCACCAGGGCCCAGCTGAGCTCTGGATTGTTTTGTTGGCGATTTCACCTAGGTTTCTGGAGCCTCAGCTTTGTAAGTCTCTCTGGCACAAGCCATACTCTGTCTCCTCATAGCCATGCCAGTATCCCTCATAGTTGATAATAAAGATACACATACATATATGTACATATACATACATATATATATATATATCAGACATTTTTAGAATTGTTGACCTTTTTATTTGATCTGAATGCAGAATTACCGCATTTATAATAGCCTCCTTATTCATAAATAATTGGTCACATAGTTGGAGCAGGATTCACTACAATTATAAATTATAAACTTTCCAGGAGCATTTCCAATAGCCTTTCTATCAGTATCCTTATTGTAATTATCAAAGCACAGAACTTGCCTCCATTTTCTAGTGTAAGCTTCAAATCGTATGCGTTTCTTTTCATTCTCGGAATTCGTAATTTGCCTGGACCCTGTGTGTCAGGGAATTTTTGAAGCAGCCCTCTATTTCTCAGCAGACGTTTTCTTTTTTTTTTTTTTTTTTTTTTAGAAAGGCAGACTGCCACATGCAGCGCCTCATTTGGATGTGTCTGGAGTCTTGGAAGCTTGACTACCGTACGTTCTCCTACAAATGGACCTTGAGAGCTTGTTTGGAGGTTCTAGCAGGGGAGCGCAGCTACTCGTATACCCTCGACCGAAGACCGGTCCGTCTCTATTCGGGGAAGGCCGTCCTCTTCGACCGAGCGCGCAGCTTCGGGAGGGACGCACATGGAGCGGTGAGGGAGGAAGGGGACACCCGCCTAGCCAGCCAGATCAGCCGAATCAACCCTGGCGATCAATGGGGTGACAGATGTCGCAGCCAGATCGCCCTCACATCCTCAGCAGACGTTTTCTATATTTCTGCTGTCATCAGGTCTTCCTGTGGTGTTTTTTTTTATTTTTTTTTTTCAAATCCTCTTAGATCATTCCCATTTATTTGCATATTTATTTATTTCGTCCGATATCACATGAGGGGTCATTTCTTCTGCCTGATAGATTTTCTCTTATAATTGAAGGGGACTTTTGACACACAATACATTTCCTTTTGCAGATACTACACACTACTACAACTGCTACTGCACTGTTTTTGACAGTGACATCCAATGCACAATGGATTAGTATTGCATGGCTCTAGAGAATGTTCACTATTTAACCTACAATGTTTAACCTCACAAATATTTATTCTGTTCTTTCTTGGGGGATGAATGGTTTTCAGTCAACAGTTCCATGTAATAGTGGGCACGGGGGGGTCATTTTTCCCACTACCCCTGTATTTCTGTACATCCTTTGTAACTTTCTTATTGAGGAGAAGCAAACAGTCATAAATTGAGAGAGCAGGGCCCAAGCAGGAAGAGAGACAGAGAGACATCTGCAGCTCTGATTTGTCACTAGCCCAGCTTTTCCCTAGCTGGGTAAGTGTGACCAGGGGCTCAAAACAGGGTCCTGGGATTCCACATAGTTCCCTGGCAGCTCCACCAGCTGTTCCTCCAACCCATGCTCCCTTCGTTGTCCATGTAACTATCGATCTGCTCTAGGCATTTCTCACCTTCATATGCCAGAAACTTAACACTTCTCCCTTCCACCCATGAAACTTTGACCTTTTGCTAGGGTGCAAAACAGCAACTCCAATCCAAGTTATTTTCGGGACAAGTGTGTACGTCTCTGTGGGAAGGTGTCTGTGTGTGTGTGTGTGTGTGTGTGTGTGTAAGTGTGCATAATTGTGTTTCAGTTAAGATTACCGCTGTTGTTTCTTTATTCCTGACACAGGGACTTAGGAACTGGGTTGTGTTATGACAAAGGAAGTTTCCACTGCACAAGTGGTTTTTCAAGTATGAATTGGCACATTGGATTGTGGACTCTGTTGTGCATTCTCCCAGGTGGTCCTCAGATGGGTTCTTTCCTTTGCTATTCCCATGCTGTGTGTAATTTTCTGGGTAGACTCAAAGAGGAGTGGCATGGGGAGCTCAGCTGCATTCTGCTGTATGTCCACAAGGTGGCGGCAAAGACCATAGTTGAGTGTAGTGATTCTGTGGAATGAGGAGAACTCTAGGAATTGTGGCCCGTGGACAGCAGGGTTGAAATTGACGTAGAGTGCCCTAGACATCTGTTCTTTCCTGTGGGGTGGGGGGATCCCCCATTTGGCTTTGCAAGTGGAAGGGGTTTCTCTCTTTGCCTGGGATGACTCTACTGGGAGCTTGTGAAACCCTGTGCTCAGCTGCATTCTGCTGGGTGTCCACAAGAGGGCAGCACCAGGGCGGGACTAAGGCTCCATGGGGCAAGTGCCCTGAGGCACTGGGCTAGGAGAGTGGCGACAGTGTTTCTGGGTGTGCCCCAAGAGCATGGCCAGCCTAGCGCAGGCAGGCAGTGTCCTAAGGACGGGCCCAGACAGGAGCTGTGGGGGTCGTGTTTGCAGAAACAGGGCCTTCAGAGGATGGCAGAAAGTCCCCGGGGGTGGGCCTCAGAGCCCGTGCCCAATGAGCCTGAGGGGAGGGCCCAGTGGGTATTCATAGAGACAGCTGGCCAATCAGAGAGGAGGAACGTCACCCTCAGGGGTGTGAAGCAAGAGCTGGCCAATGAGAACAGAGGAGGAGTTGCGTGGGCGGGCCTCAGAGAGCAGCCCACCAATGAGAGCCTGGGTGCTGGCTCTGGGTGGGCGTACCCCTGGAGGTCAGCCAATCAGGGTCCAGCGGAAGTGCCTGGGGGGCGGGCCCTCGGGAGGCTGTCCAATGAGCACCTGGGGCGGGCCTCGTGGGCGGAGCCCAGGAGGCTGGCCAATCATGGGGCAAGGGCGGTGAACTTCCTGGGCGTGCCTTAGGAACTGGCCTATCAGAGGGCGCCCCTCAGACAGCAGCCCGCCAATGGGAGCCAAGAGTAGGCTGGCTGGGGGCGTGTCCCTGGGACACCAGGCCAATCAGAGTCGAGCGGAAGTGGCTGGTGGGCGGGCCTTCCGGAGGCTGCCCAATCAGCGTGCTGCAGGGCCGTGTGGGCGGTGCTCAAGGCCGCAGGCCAATCACTGACTAGGGGCCCGGACCCTCCTGGGCGTGTCCAAGCACACTGGCCAATGAGATTGCTGGTGGGGTTCTGGGCGTGGCCTAGGCCTCTGGCCTATCAGAGCCTGGCTGGCGCCCTGTGGGCGGGCCTTCTGAAGGAATCCCGCCAATGGGAGCTCAGAGCTGGCCTTAAAAGGCTGGGCGTGCTTCCAGGAAATGCGAAGCAGGGTTCAGCCCAGGGCCCTGCCTTGCAGAAGCTGTCCAGTGTGCATGTGTATAACTCCGTTTGTGACTGTGCCTCTGTGGATTTGTGTGTGTGTGTGTGTGTGTGTGTGTGTGTCTGAGGGAGGGAGAGAGAGAGAGAACAACAGAATCACTGTGGCACAGGTGATTTTGTGCAAAACACTTGGCACATTCTGATTTACAGCTCAATATTGACACCAGGGCAGCTCTCCTTGGCCCTTGGTCACTTTTCTTCTTTTCAGATGTAAAGACACTGAAGAGGGAGAGGTTTTTGCCCTGAGGCTTGCACTGGGAACTAGCAGCTGCCCTGTTTGTGTTGCCAGACTAGGAAACCTGTGGTGCCTGTCCATGTGGAGAGTCTCCTGGATGAGTTCCTTCTCGAGCCTTTTTCGCTCGGTCCCGTTGGAGCTGCATATAGCTAATGATTTGGAGATTTTATTCCTTTGGACAATTCTTTTCCTGATGCAAAGTTTCTCTCCAGGTTTTAGCAATCAATTGTGTGAATGTCACATCGAATCCATTGTAGAAAATGACTACATCAGTGTCTCTCTCTCTCTTTCTCTCTCTCTCTATCTCTCTCTCTCTCTATATATATATATGTATGTAACATGTAGAGGTCTGAAAATATTTTTTAGCTAGAGACCTGCACAGCTCTGGATTAGGGTAGCAATGTGGATACACCTGGCCCTTCTGAGCCACAGTCATGAGAGACATCTCACAGAGCCATATCGTATATCACTCTACAAATCTCTCTCAGCACAAACTACCACGGCCAAATCATCTACTTCCCTCTTGCTCTTTTTGTCCACCGAGTCTTATCCCAAAACTGTAAATCAAAGAAGAAATAGACATAGTGCAGTTCCCTGCACACAGGACAGGCTGAGGCTGGACCAGGGAGATGCAATACGCCAGCATGCATCTTGGCTGGAGCATCACTATGACTACTTCGAATTTGTAGAGGCGAGGGCAGTTTTGGAGAGTGGGCTGCCGGCCAAGGGTTGCTTCTCAGAGTGGCTAAGACCTAGATGTTCTAAGTGTTACCTTTCCTCACAAACATAAAATAGCAATGCCACTTGTAAGAAGTATGCATGGGCATGGAGGGTTTGTCTTCAGTGCTCTGGCACTGATCAACACAGGGCCAGAATTTCAGTCCTTGTCTGTCTCTGTCATTCTGTCTCTCTGACTGTCTCTACGTGCCTTCTTCACTGGGCCCTTACTGGAAGTCAGTGCATGCATCGTGAACTCAGCCTTCCTGGTGTTGAAATTTTCCTTTCTTTGCCCCTTGGATTATTTAGTCTCCTGCACATGGTGTAGTACAGAGGGGAACTGCGGAGACAGCGTTGCTGCTGCAGGTTCCAGGCATATGTCCATCTCCAGCTGCAGCTGTCCAGGCCCTCTGTGCTTGACTGCCATTCTCCAGGGCCCTGAGGCTGACACTCAGCCTCAATGCAGCCCTCCTCACCTTCCTGCACAGCGTCCTTGTCCTTATTCCATGAGAGCCCCGGTCAAGGGAAGTGAAACTCGATCCCCCTGGTACACACACTGTGCTTTCCCTCTATTAAGCCAAATGGAAAGGATCTGTGGTACTGATGGCCACACCAGTGTCCAGATTTTTCCATGCAAAACGGAAGCTTCCAGTGTTCAGAAAGAGGGAGTTTTGATGGCTGTGAAATGTCTTTTCCAAGTGCCTCATGGTGTTTCAAATCCCTTTGAAACCTGAAGTTCTTTCTTGTATCTAGGGAATATTTTCAACACTGGCCAGAAGGGCCGCCCAACTAGGAGCACAGCTATCCAGGGGTCAGGAGGTCTTCCAGCCTGCTAGCTCCTGGAGGGATTCCTGAGTATGTCCTCAGGGCCCAAGTGTAAAAGGTGTTTCCAATTGCCTTGATTAGGAGCAGCCAGGCCCTCAGGTGAGGGGCGGGGCTGTGATCTTGACTGGAAGCCCCTAATTTGGCCAATGGAGGCATCCATCTTTTTTTGTCTGTCCATAGCAAGGGCCTGGGGAGTTTGTGCTTCCTGCAAGCAGAGCGACATTGTATGGGACACTCATGCAAGCCTACTTCTGGGAATCTCTCTGAGTGTGATGTGTGGACACCAGGACACCATGATCAGGGATGTGAGGCCACAGGAGCAATTGCCTTAGCCGGACCCAAAGGGTAGGTGTAAGGGGCCGGGTTCATCCACTATTGTTTGGTTCAACACACTTCCCATCTATGTGGAAACACAGCCCTTTCTGGGTACTTTCTGGGCTTGTAATCTGCTGCCCTGAGCAGTGGACTGAGAGCCTGGAGGCTGAGTAGGCAGCCAAACGTGACTGGACAGGCTCAAGCCCCTGAATTCTGAGGGGTGCCCCAGATTCCCCCATTGGCAGTGTTTGGATCATAGTGAGGCATGGCATTGATTCGGAACTCAGGAGAGTGAGACATGAGAGTCCCTTTGCATATGCATTCTTGCTTAGCCACAATCTGGGCTAGCTGGCTTGCCCTGACCAGATAGGTTCTCTGTACATAAGTTGCAGGAGAGGCTGGCTCCCTTGCCACCCATGCTCTGAGACTACTACAGGTGATCTCTGAGCACACACAGACACACACAAACAGACAGACACACACACACACACATTACTGTCAGGTTGGTAGTAGAGCCTATGGTGAAGGCTGGGGCTGTCTGGGGTCTGTGGGCATGAGAGCTGCTGCCTTACAATCTCTACAAGCCAGGTTTGAACCTGTCATCAATGAACACAGTGTAGGAGGTTTTTGAATTCTGGTCTCTTTCCAACTCATCTATTTCTCTTCTCGCCTTCTCTATCTCTAACTCTCACATGCTCTCACACACTCTGTCTTCACTCATTAATATTTTACTTAGATTCTGATTTTACTGACAGGCCCAGATAGACAAAGAGAGTTACCAGAGCACTGCTGAGCTCTGGCTTGTTGTGTTGGCGATTTCACCTAGGCTACTGGAGCCTCAGTTTGTAAGTCTTTCTGACACAAGCCATATTCTGTCTCCTCATTTCCATGCCAGTATCACTCAGAGTTTATCATAAAGATATACATACATGTATATATATACATATAGATTTATATATCTGTCATTTTTAGAATGTTCGACCTATGTATTTGACCTTCTTTCAGAATTACCACATTTATAACAGCCTAGTTTTTCTGAAATAATTGGCCATATAGTTGGAGCAGGATTCAATACAATTATAAATAATAGAACCTTCCAGTAGCATTTCTAATCGTGTTTCTATTAGCATCCTTATTGTAATTATCATGGCCCAGATCTTCCCTCCTTTTTCTAGTGTAAGCTTCAATACGTATGTGTTTGTTTTCTTTCTCCCGAAATCTTAATGTCCCTGGACCCTGAAGTGTTAGGGAATTTTTGAAGCAGCCCTCTGTTTCTCAGCAGATGGTTTCTATGTTTCTGCTGTCATCAGGTCTTCTTGTGGTTTTTGTCTTTATTTATTTTTATTGTTTCAAGTCCTCCTAGATCATCCCCATTTATTTGCATATTTATTTATTTAGTCAGGTATCACATGTGGCATCATTTCTTCTGCTTGAGAGATTTTCTCTTATAACTGAAGGGAACTTTTGATGCACAATACATTTCCTGGGGCAAATACTACACACATATGGTGAAGGCTTGGGCTGTCTGGGGTCTGTGGGCATTAGAGCTGCTGCGTGACAATCTCTACAACCCAGGTTTGAACCTGTCATGAATGAACACAGCCTAGGGGGTTTTTGACTTCTGGTCTATTTCCAACTCTTCTATTTCTCTTCTCGCCATCTCTGTCTCTGACTCTCACAGGCTCTCTCTCACTCTGTCTGAACTCAGGAATATTTTACTTATATCCTTATTTTATTGACAGGCCCAGATATACAAAGAGAGTGGCCAGAGCACTGCTGAGCTCTGGCTGGTTTTGTTTGTGATTTCACCTAGGCTACTGGAGCCTCTGATTGGTAAGTCTCTCTGACTTAAGCCATATTCTGTCTCCTCATATCCATGGCAGTATCTCTCAGACTTTATAATAAAGATATACATCCATACACATATAAAATATACATATATATCTCTGTCATTTTTATAATTGTCAACCTATGTAATTGATCTTAATCAGAATTCACACATTTACAACAGGTTCCTTTTTCCCTACTAATTGGCCACATAGTTGGAGCAGGATTCAATACAATTATAAATAATAGAACCTTCCAGTAGCATTTCTAATAGCATTTCTATCAGCATCCTTATTTTAATTATCATAGTACAATACTTGCCTCCTTTCTCTACTGTAAGCTTCAATAAATATGAGTTTCTTTTCATTCTCCCGAAATCTTAATTTCCCTGGACTCTGAAGGGTCTCGGATCTTTTGAAGCAGCCCTTGATTCACAGCAGATGGTTTCTATGTTTCTGCTGTCATCAGGTCTTCTTGTGCTTTTTGTTTTTATTTTTCATTTGTTTCAAATCCTCCTAGATAACCCCCATTTACTTGCTTATTTATTTATTTATTTATTTATTTATTTATTTGGTTCTATATTACATGAGGGGTCCATTCTTCTGCTTGATAGTGTTTTCTCTTATAATTGAAGGGAAGTTTACACTCACAATACATATCCTGTCGTAAATACTACACATATATGGTGAAGGCTGGGGTTGTCTGGGATCTGTGGACAGGAGACTGCTGCCCTACAATCTCGACAACCCAGGTTTGAACCTGTCATGTATGAACACAGAGTGGGAGCTTTTGGACTTCTGGTCTCTTTCCAACTCTTCTATTTCTCTTCTTGCCTTCTCTGTCTCTGACTCTCACAGGCTCTCACTCACTCTGTCTGCACTCATTAATATTTTACTTATATATTATTTGACTGACAGGCCCAGATATACAAAGCGAGTCACCAGGGCCCAGCTGAGCTCTGGATTGTTTTGTTGGCGATTTCACCTAGGTTTCTGGAGCCTCAGCTTTGTAAGTCTCTCTGGCACAAGCCATACTCTGTCTCCTCATAGCCATGCCAGTATCCCTCATAGTTGATAATAAAGATACACATACATATATGTACATATACATACATATATATATATATATATGTATCAGACATTTTTAGAATTGTTGACCTTTTTATTTGATCTGAATGCAGAATTACCGCATTTATAATAGCCTCCTTATTCATAAATAATTGGTCACATAGTTGGAGCAGGATTCACTACAGTTATAAATTATAAACTTTCCAGGAGCATTTCCAATAGCCTTTCTATCAGTATCCTTATTGTAATTATCAAAGCACAGAACTTGCCTCCATTTTCTAGTGTAAGCTTCAAATCGTATGCGTTTCTTTTCATTCTCGGAATTCGTAATTTGCCTGGACCCTGTGTGTCAGGGAATTTTTGAAGCAGCCCTCTATTTCTCAGCAGACGTTTTCTATATTTCTGCTGTCATCAGGTCTTCCTGTGGTGTTTGTTTTTATTTTTTATTTTTTTCAAATCCTCTTAGATCATTCCCATTTATTTGCATATTTATTTATTTCGTCCGATATCACATGAGGGGTCATTTCTTCTGCCTGATAGATTTTCTCTTATAATTGAAGGGGACTTTTGACACACAATACATTTCCTTTTGCAGATACTACACACTACTACAACTGCTACTGCACTGTTTTTGACAGTGACATCCAATGCACAATGGATTAGTATTGCATGGCTCTAGAGAATGTTCACTATTTAACCTACAATGTTTAACCTCACAAATATTTATTCTGTTCTTTCTTGGGGGATGAATGGTTTTCAGTCAACAGTTCCATGTAATAGTGGGCACGGGGGGGTCATTTTTCCCACTACCCCTGTATTTCTGTACATCCTTTGTAACTTTCTTATTGAGGAGAAGCAAACAGTCATAAATTGAGAGAGCAGGGCCCAAGCAGGAAGAGAGACAGAGAGACATCTGCAGCTCTGATTTGTCACTAGCCCAGCTTTTCCCTAGCTGGGTAAGTGTGACCAGGGGCTCAAAACAGGGTCCTGGGATTCCACATAGTTCCCTGGCAGCTCCACCAGCTGTTCCTCCAACCCATGCTCCCTTCGTTGTCCATGTAACTATCGATCTGCTCTAGGCATTTCTCACCTTCATATGCCAGAAACTTAACACTTCTCCCTTCCACCTATGAAACTTTGACCTTTTGCTAGGGTGCAAAACAGCAACTCCAATCCAAGTTATTTTCGGGACAAGTGTGTACGTCTCTGTGGGAAGGTGTCTGTGTGTGTGTGTGTGTGTGTGTGTGTGTGTGTAAGTGTGCATAATTGTGTTTCAGTTAAGATTACCGCTGTTGTTTCTTTATTCCTGACACAGGGACTTAGGAACTGGGTTGTGTTATGACAAAGGAAGTTTCCACTGCACAAGTGGTTTTTCAAGTATGAATTGGCACATTGGATTGTGGACTCTGTTGTGCATTCTCCCAGGTGGTCCTCAGATGGGTTCTTTCCTTTGCTATTCCCATGCTGTGTGTAATTTTCTGGGTAGACTCAAAGAGGAGTGGCATGGGGAGCTCAGCTGCATTCTGCTGTATGTCCACAAGGTGGCGGCAAAGACCATAGTTGAGTGTAGTGATTCTGTGGAATGAGGAGAACTCTAGGAATTGTGGCCCGTGGACAGCAGGGTTGAAATTGACGTAGAGTGCCCTAGACATCTGTTCTTTCCTGTGGGGTGGGGGGATCCCCCATTTGGCTTTGCAAGTGGAAGGGGTTTCTCTCTTTGCCTGGGATGACTCTACTGGGAGCTTGTGAAACCCTGTGCTCAGCTGCATTCTGCTGGGTGTCCACAAGAGGGCAGCACCAGGGCGGGACTAAGGCTCCATGGGGCAAGTGCCCTGAGGCACTGGGCTAGGAGAGTGGCGACAGTATTTCTGGGTGTGCCCCAAGAGCATGGCCAGCCTAGCGCAGGCAGGCAGTGTCCTAAGGACGGGCCCAGACAGGAGCTGTGGGGGTCGTGTTTGCAGAAACAGGGCCTTCAGAGGATGGCAGAAAGTCCCCGGGGGCGGGCCTCAGAGCCCGTGCCCAATGAGCCTGAGGGGAGGGCCCAGTGGGTATTCATAGAGACAGCTGGCCAATCAGAGAGGAGGAACGTCACCCTCAGGGGCGTGAAGCAAGAGCTGGCCAATGAGAACAGAGGAGGAGTTGCGTGGGCGGGCCTCAGAGAGCAGCCCACCAATGAGAGCCTGGGTGCTGGCTCTGGGTGGGCGTACCCCTGGAGGTCAGCCAATCAGGGTCCAGCGGAAGTGCCTGGGGGGCGGGCCCTCGGGAGGCTGTCCAATGAGCGCCTGGGGCGGGCCTCGTGGGCGGAGCCCAGGAGGCTGGCCAATCATGGGGCAAGGGCGGTGACCTTCCTGGGCGTGCCTTAGGAACTGGCCTATCAGAGGGCGCCCCTCAGACAGCAGCCCGCCAATGGGAGCCAAGAGAAGGCTGGCTGGGGGCGTGTCCCTGGGACACCAGGCCAATCAGAGTCGAGCGGAAGTGGCTGGTGGGCGGGCCTTCCGGAGGCTGCCCAATCAGCGTGCTGCAGGGCCGTGTGGGCGGTGCTCAAGGCCGCGGGCCAATCACTGACTAGGGGCCCGGACCCTCCTGGGCGTGTCCAAGCACACTGGCCAATGAGATTGCTGGTGGGGTTCTGGGCGTGGCCTAGGCCTCTGGCCTATCAGAGCCTGGCTGGCGCCCTGTGGGCGGGCCTTCTGAAGGAATCCCGCCAATGGGAGCTCAGAGCTGGCCTTAAAAGGCTGGGCGTGCTTCCAGGAAATGCGTAGCAGGGTTCAGCCCAGGGCCCTGCCTTGCAGAAGCTGTCCAGTGTGCATGTGTATAACTCCATTTGTGACTGTGCCTCTGTGGATTTGTGTGTGTGTGTGTGTGTGTGTGTGTGTGTCTGAGGGAGGGAGAGAGAGAGAGAACAACAGAATCACTGTGGCACAGGTGATTTTGTGCAAAACACTTGGCACATTCTGATTTACAGCTCAATATTGACACCAGGGCAGCTCTCCTTGGCCCTTGGTCACTTTTCTTCTTTTCAGATGTAAAGACACTGAAGAGGGAGAGGTTTTTGCCCTGAGGCTTGCACTGGGAACTAGCAGCTGCCCTGTTTGTGTTGCCAGACTAGGAAACCTGTGGTGCCTGTCCATGTGGAGAGTCTCCTGGATGAGTTCCTTCTCGAGCCTTTTTCGCTCGGTCCCGTTGGAGCTGCATATAGCTAATGATTTGGAGATTTTATTCCTTTGGACAATTCTTTTCCTGATGCAAAGTTTCTCTCCAGGTTTTAGCAATCAATTGTGTGAATGTCACATCGAATCCATTGTAGAAAATGACTACATCAGTGTCTCTCTCTCTCTTTCTCTCTCTCTCTCTATCTCTCTCTCTATATATATATATATATGTATGTAACATGTAGAGGTCTGAAAATATTTTTTAGCTAGAGACCTGCACAGCTCTGGATTAGGGTACCAATGTGGATACACCTGGCCCTTCTGAGCCACAGTCATGAGAGACATCTCACAGAGCCATATCGTATATCACTCTACAAATCTCTCTCAGCACAAACTACCACGGCCAAATCATCTACTTCCCTCTTGCTCTTTTTGTCCACCGAGTCTTATCCCAAAACTGTAAATCAAAGAAGAAATAGACATAGTGCAGTTCCCTGCACACAGGACAGGCTGAGGCTGGACCAGGGAGATGCAATACGCCAGCCTGCATCTTGGCTGGAGCATCACTATGACTACTTCGAATTTGGAGAGGCGAGGGCAGTTTTGGAGAGTGGGCTGCCGGCCAAGGGTTGCTTCTCAGAGTGGCTAAGACCTAGATGTTCTAAGTGTTACCTTTCCTCACAAACATAAAATAGCAATGCCACTTGTAAGAAGTATGCATGGGCATGGAGGGTTTGTCTTCAGTGCTCTGGCACTGATCAACACAGGGCCAGAATTTCAGTCCTTGTCTGTCTCTGTCATTCTGTCTCTCTGACTGTCTCTACGTGCCTTCTTCACTGGGCCCTTACTGGAAGTCAGTGCATGCATCGTGAACTCAGCCTTCCTGGTGTTGAAATTTTCCTTTCTTTGCCCCTTGGATTATTTAGTCTCCTGCACATGGTGTAGTACAGAGGGGAACTGCGGAGACAGCGTTGCTGCTGCAGGTTCCAGGCATATGTCCATCTCCAGCTGCAGCTGTCCAGGCCCTCTGTGCTTGACTGCCATTCTCCAGGGCCCTGAGGCTGACACTCAGCCTCAATGCAGCCCTCCTCACCTTCCTGCACAGCATCCTTGTCCTTATTCCATGAGAGCCCCGGTCAAGGGAAGTGAAACTCGATCCCCCTGGCACACACACTGTGCTTTCCCTCTATTAAGCCAAATGGAAAGGATCTGTGGTACTGATGGCCACACCAGTGTCCAGATTTTTCCATGCAAAACGGAAGCTTCCAGTGTTCAGAAAGAGGGAGTTTTGATGGCTGTGAAATGTCTTTTCCAAGTGCCTCATGGTGTTTCAAATCCCTTTGAAACCTGAAGTTCTTTCTTGTATCTAGGGAATATTTTCAACACTGGCCAGAAGGGCCGCCCAACTAGGAGCACAGCTATCCAGGGGTCAGGAGGTCTTCCAGCCTGCTAGCTCCTGGAGGGATTCCTGAGTATGTCCTCAGGGCCCAAGTGTAAAAGGTGTTTCCAATTGCCTTGATTAGCAGCAGCCAGGCCCTCAGGTGAGGGGCGGGGCTGTGATCTTGACTGGAAGCCCCTAATTTGGCCAATGGAGGCATCCATCTTTTTTTGTCTGTCCATAGCAAGGGCCTGGGGAGTTTGTGCTTCCTGCAAGCAGAGCGACATTGTATGGGACACTCATGCAAGCCTACTTCTGGGAATCTCTCTGAGTGTGATGTGTGGACACCAGGACACCATGATCAGGGATGTGAGGCCACAGGAGCAATTGCCTTAGCCGGACCCAAAGGGTAGGTGTAAGGGGCCGGGTTCATCCACTATTGTTTGGTTCAACACACTTCCCATCTATGTGGAAACACAGCCCTTTCTGGGTACTTTCTGGGCTTGTAATCTGCTGCCCTGAGCAGTGGACTGAGAGCCTGGAGGCTGAGTAGGCAGCCAAACGTGACTGGACAGGCTCAAGCCCCTGAATTCTGAGGGGTGCCCCAGATTCCCCCATTGGCAGTGTTTGGATCATAGTGAGGCATGGCATTGATTCGGAACTCAGGAGAGTGAGACATGAGAGTCCCTTTGCATATGCATTCTTGCTTAGCCACAATCTGGGCTAGCTGGCTTGCCCTGACCAGATAGGTTCTCTGTACATAAGTTGCAGGAGAGGCTGGCTCCCTTGCCACCCATGCTCTGAGACTACTACAGGTGATCTCTGAGCACACACAGACACACACAAACAGACAGACACACACACACACACACATTACTGTCAGGTTGGTAGTAGAGCCTATGGTGAAGGCTGGGGCTGTCTGGGGTCTGTGGGCATGAGAGCTGCTGCCTTACAATCTCTACAAGCCAGGTTTGAACCTGTCATCAATGAACACAGTGTAGGAGGTTTTTGAATTCTGGTCTCTTTCCAACTCATCTATTTCTCTTCTCGCCTTCTCTATCTCTAACTCTCACATGCTCTCACACACTCTGTCTTCACTCATTAATATTTTACTTAGATTCTGATTTTACTGACAGGCCCAGATAGACAAAGAGAGTTACCAGAGCACTGCTGAGCTCTGGCTTGTTGTGTTGGCGATTTCACCTAGGCTACTGGAGCCTCAGTTTGTAAGTCTTTCTGACACAAGCCATATTCTGTCTCCTCATTTCCATGCCAGTATCACTCAGAGTTTATCATAAAGATACACATACATGTATATATATACATATAGATTTATATATCTGTCATTTTTAGAATGTTCGACCTATGTATTTGACCTTCTTTCAGAATTACCACATTTATAACAGCCTAGTTTTTCTGAAATAATTGGCCATATAGTTGGAGCAGGATTCAATACAATTATAAATAATAGAACCTTCCAGTAGCATTTCTAATCGTGTTTCTATTAGCATCCTTATTGTAATTATCATGGCCCAGATCTTCCCTCCTTTTTCTAGTGTAAGCTTCAATACGTATGTGTTTGTTTTCTTTCTCCCGAAATCTTAATGTCCCTGGACCCTGAAGTGTTAGGGAATTTTTGAAGCAGCCCTCTGTTTCTCAGCAGATGGTTTCTATGTTTCTGCTGTCATCAGGTCTTCTTGTGGTTTTTGTCTTTATTTATTTTTATTGTTTCAAGTCCTCCTAGATCATCCCCATTTATTTGCATATTTATTTATTTAGTCAGGTATCACATGTGGCATCATTTCTTCTGCTTGAGAGATTTTCTCTTATAACTGAAGGGAACTTTTGATGCACAATACATTTCCTGGGGCAAATACTACACACATATGGTGAAGGCTTGGGTTGTCTGGGGTCTGTGGGCATTAGAGCTGCTGCGTGACAATCTCTACAACCCAGGTTTGAACCTGTCATGAATGAACACAGCCTAGGGGGTTTTTGACTTCTGGTCTATTTCCAACTCTTCTATTTCTCTTCTCGCCATCTCTGTCTCTGACTCTCACAGGCTCTCTCTCACTCTGTCTGAACTCAGGAATATTTTACTTATATCCTTATTTTATTGACAGGCCCAGATATACAAAGAGAGTGGCCAGAGCACTGCTGAGCTCTGGCTGGTTTTGTTTGTGATTTCACCTAGGCGACTGGAGCCTCAGATTGGTAAGTCTCTCTGACTTAAGCCATATTCTGTCTCCTCATATCCATGGCAGTATCTCTCAGACTTTATAATAAAGATATACATCCATATACATATATAAATATACATATATATCTCTGTCATTTTTAGAATTGTCAACCTATGTAATTGATCTTAATCAGAATTCACACATTTACAACAGGTTCCTTTTTCCCTACTAATTGGCCACATAGTTGGAGCAGGATTCAATACAATTATAAATAATAGAACCTTCCAGTAGCATTTCTAATAGCATTTCTATCAGCATCCTTATTTTAATTATCATAGTACAGAACTTGCCTCCTTTCTCTAGTGTAAGCTTCAATACATATGAGTTTCTTTTCATTTTCCCGAAATCTTAATTTCCCTGGACTCTGAAGGGTCTCGGAACTTTTGAAGCAGCCCTTGATTCTCAGCAGATGGTTTCTATGTTTCTGCTGTCATCAGGTCTTCTTGTGCTTTTTGTTTTTATTTTTCATTTGTTTCAAATCCTCCTAGATAACCCCCATTTATTTGCATATTTATTTATTTATTTATTTATTTATTTATTTGGTTCTATATTACATGAGGGGTCCATTCTTCTGCTTGATAGTGTTTTCTCTTATAATTGAAGGGAAGTTTACACTCACAATACATATCCTGTCGTAAATACTACACACATATGGTGAAGGCTGGGGTTGTCTGGGGTCTGTGGACAGGAGACTGCTGCCCTACAATCTCGACAACCCAGGTTTGAACCTGTCATGTATGAACACAGAGTGGGAGCTTTTGGACTTCTGGTCTCTTTCCAACTCTTCTATTTCTCTTCTTGCCTTCTCTGTCTCTGACTCTCACAGGCTCTCACTCACTCTGTCTGCACTCATTAATATTTTACTTATATATTATTTGACTGACAGGCCCAGATATACAAAGCGAGTCACCAGGGCCCAGCTGAGCTCTGGATTGTTTTGTTGGCGATTTCACCTAGGTTTCTGGAGCCTCAGCTTTGTAAGTCTCTCTGGCACAAGCCATACTCTGTCTCCTCATAGCCATGCCAGTATCCCTCATAGTTGATAATAAAGATACACATACATATATGTACATATACATACATATATATATATATATATATCAGACATTTTTAGAATTGTTGACCTTTTTATTTGATCTGAATGCAGAATTACCGCATTTATAATAGCCTCCTTATTCATAAATAATTGGTCACATAGTTGGAGCAGGATTCACTACAATTATAAATTATAAACTTTCCAGGAGCATTTCCAATAGCCTTTCTATCAGTATCCTTATTGTAATTATCAAAGCACAGAACTTGCCTCCATTTTCTAGTGTAAGCTTCAAATCGTATGCGTTTCTTTTCATTCTCGGAATTCGTAATTTGCCTGGACCCAGTGTGTCAGGGAATTTTTGAAGCAGCCCTCTATTTCTCAGCAGACGTTTTCTATATTTCTGCTGTCATCAGGTCTTCCTGTGGTGTTTGTTTTTATTTTTTATTTTTTTCAAATCCTCTTAGATCATTCCCATTTATTTGCATATTTATTTATTTCGTCCGATATCACATGAGGGGTCATTTCTTCTGCCTGATAGATTTTCTCTTATAATTGAAGGGGACTTTTGACACACAATACATTTCCTTTTGCAGATACTACACACTACTACAACTGCTACTACACTGTTTTTGACAGTGACATCCAATGCACAATGGATTAGTATTGCATGGCTCTAGAGAATGTTCACTATTTAACCTACAATGTTTAACCTCACAAATATTTATTCTGTTCTTTCTTGGGGGATGAATGGTTTTCAGTCAACAGTTCCATGTAATAGTGGGCACGGGGGCGTCATTTTTCCCACTACCCCTGTATTTCTGTACATCCTTTGTAACTTTCTTATTGAGGAGAAGCAAACAGTCATAAATTGAGAGAGCAGGGCCCAAGCAGGAAGAGAGACAGAGAGACATCTGCAGCTCTGATTTGTCACTAGCCCAGCTTTTCCCTAGCTGGGTAAGTGTGACCAGGGGCTCAAAACAGGGTCCTGGGATTCCACATAGTTCCCTGGCAGCTCCACCAGCTGTTCCTCCAACCCATGCTCCCTTCGTTGTCCATGTAACTATCGATCTGCTCTAGGCATTTCTCACCTTCATATGCCAGAAACTTAACACTTCTCCCTTCCACCTATGAAACTTTGACCTTTTGCTAGGGTGCAAAACAGCAACTCCAATCCAAGTTATTTTCGGGACAAGTGTGTACGTCTCTGTGGGAAGGTGTCTGTGTGTGTGTGTGTGTGTGTGTGTGTGTGTAAGTGTGCATAATTGTGTTTCAGTTAAGATTACCGCTGTTGTTTCTTTATTCCTGACACAGGGACTTAGGAACTGGGTTGTGTTATGACAAAGGAAGTTTCCACTGCACAAGTGGTTTTTCAAGTATGAATTGGCACATTGGATTGTGGACTCTGTTGTGCATTCTCCCAGGTGGTCCTCAGATGGGTTCTTTCCTTTGCTATTCCCATGCTGTGTGTAATTTTCTGGGTAGACTCAAAGAGGAGTGGCATGGGGAGCTCAGCTGCATTCTGCTGTATGTCCACAAGGTGGCGGCAAAGACCATAGTTGAGTGTAGTGATTCTGTGGAATGAGGAGAACTCTAGGAATTGTGGCCCGTGGACAGCAGGGTTGAAATTGACGTAGAGTGCCCTAGACATCTGTTCTTTCCTGTGGGGTGGGGGGATCCCCCATTTGGCTTTGCAAGTGGAAGGGGTTTCTCTCTTTGCCTGGGATGACTCTACTGGGAGCTTGTGAAACCCTGTGCTCAGCTGCATTCTGCTGGGTGTCCACAAGAGGGCAGCACCAGGGCGGGACTAAGGCTCCATGGGGCAAGTGCCCTGAGGCACTGGGCTAGGAGAGTGGCGACAGTGTTTCTGGGTGTGCCCCAAGAGCATGGCCAGCCTAGCGCAGGCAGGCAGTGTCCTAAGGACGGGCCCAGACAGGAGCTGTGGGGGTCGTGTTTGCAGAAACAGGGCCTTCAGAGGATGGCAGAAAGTCCCCGGGGGCGGGCCTCAGAGCCCGTGCCCAATGAGCCTGAGGGGAGGGCCCAGTGGGTATTCATAGAGACAGCTGGCCAATCAGAGAGGAGGAACGTCACCCTCAGGGGTGTGAAGCAAGAGCTGGCCAATGAGAACAGAGGAGGAGTTGCGTGGGCGGGCCTCAGAGAGCAGCCCACCAATGAGAGCCTGGGTGCTGGCTCTGGGTGGGCGTACCCCTGGAGGTCAGCCAATCAGGGTCCAGCGGAAGTGCCTGGGGGGCGGGCCCTCGGGAGGCTGTCCAATGAGCGCCTGGGGCGGGCCTCGTGGGCGGAGCCCAGGAGGCTGGCCAATCATGGGGCAAGGGCGGTGACCTTCCTGGGCGTGCCTTAGGAACTGGCCTATCAGAGGGCGCCCCTCAGACAGCAGCCCGCCAATGGGAGCCAAGAGAAGGCTGGCTGGGGGCGTGTCCCTGGGACACCAGGCCAATCAGAGTCGAGCGGAAGTGGCTGGTGGGCGGGCCTTCCGGAGGCTGCCCAATCAGCGTGCTGCAGGGCCGTGTGGGCGGTGCTCAAGGCCGCTGGCCAATCACTGACTAGGGGCCCGGACCCTCCTGGGCGTGTCCAAGCACACTGGCCAATGAGATTGCTGGTGGGGTTCTGGGCGTGGCCTAGGCCTCTGGCCTATCAGAGCCTGGCTGGCGCCCTGTGGGCGGGCCTTCTGAAGGAATCCCGCCAAAGGGAGCTCAGAGCTGGCCTTAAAAGGCTGGGCGTGCTTCCAGGAAATGCGAAGCAGGGTTCAGCCCAGGGCCCTGCCTTGCAGAAGCTGTCCAGTGCGCATGTGTATAACTCCGTTTGTGCCTGTGCCTCTGTGGATTTGTGTGTGTGTGTGTGTGTGTGTGTGTGTCTGAGGGAGGGAGAGAGAGAGAGAACAACAGAATCACTGTGGCACAGGTGATTTTGTGCAAAACACTTGGCACATTCTGATTTACAGCTCAATATTGACACCAGGGCAGCTCTCCTTGGCCCTTGGTCACTTTTCTTCTTTTCAGATGTAAAGACACTGAAGAGGGAGAGGTTTTTGCCCTGAGGCTTGCACTGGGAACTAGCAGCTGCCCTGTTTGTGTTGCCAGACTAGGAAACCTGTGGTGCCTGTCCATGTGGAGAGTCTCCTGGATGAGTTCCTTCTCGAGCCTTTTTCGCTCGGTCCCGTTGGAGCTGCATATAGCTAATGATTTGGAGATTTTATTCCTTTGGACAATTCTTTTCCTGATGCAAAGTTTCTCTCCAGGTTTTAGCAATCAATTGTGTGAATGTCACATCGAATCCATTGTAGAAAATGACTACATCAGTGTCTCTCTCTCTCTTTCTCTCTCTCTCTCTCTCTCTCTCTCTATATATATATATATATATGTATGTAACATGTAGAGGTCTGAAAATATTTTTTAGCTAGAGACCTGCACAGCTCTGGATTAGGGTACCAATGTGGATACACCTGGCCCTTCTGAGCCACAGTCATGAGAGACATCTCACAGAGCCATATCGTATATCACTCTACAAATCTCTCTCAGCACAAACTACCACTGCCAAATCATCTACTTCCCTCTTGCTCTTTTTGTCCACCGAGTCTTATCCCAAAACTGTAAATCAAAGAAGAAATAGACATAGTGCAGTTCCCTGCACACAGGACAGGCTGAGGCTGGACCAGGGAGATGCAATGCGCCAGCCTGCATCTTGGCTGGAGCATCACTATGACTACTTCGAATTTGGAGAGGCGAGGGCAGTTTTGGAGAGTGGGCTGCCGGCCAAGGGTTGCTTCTCAGAGTGGCTAAGACCTAGATGTTCTAAGTGTTACCTTTCCTGACAAACATAAAATAGCAATGCCACTTGTAAGAAGTATGCATGGGCATGGAGGGTTTGTCTTCAGTGCTTTGGCACTGATCAACACAGGGCCAGAATTTCAGTCCTTGTCTGTCTCTGTCATTCTGTCTCTCTGACTGTCTCTACGTGCCTTCTTCACTGGGCCCTTACTGGAAGTCAGTGCATGCATCGTGAACTCAGCCTTCCTGGTGTTGAAATTTTCCTTTCTTTGCCCCTTGGATTATTTAGTCTCCTGCACATGGTGTAGTACAGAGGGGAACTGCGGAGACAGCGTTGCTGCTGCAGGTTCCAGGCATATGTCCATCTCCAGCTGCAGCTGTCCAGGCCCTCTGTGCTTGACTGCCATTCTCCAGGGCCCTGAGGCTGACACTCAGCCTCAATGCAGCCCTCCTCACCTTCCTGCACAGCGTCCTTGTCCTTATTCCATGAGAGCCCCGGTCAAGGGAAGTGAAACTCGATCCCCCTGGCACACACACTGTGCTTTCCCTCTATTAAGCCAAATGGAAAGGATCTGTGGTACTGATGGCCACACCAGTGTCCAGATTTTTCCATGCAAAACGGAAGCTTCCAGTGTTCAGAAAGAGGGAGTTTTGATGGCTGTGAAATGTCTTTTCCAAGTGCCTCATGGTGTTTCAAATCCCTTTGAAACCTGAAGTTCTTTCTTGTATCTAGGGAATATTTTCAACACTGGCCAGAAGGGCCGCCCAACTAGGAGCACAGCTATCCAGGGGTCAGGAGGTCTTCCAGCCTGCTAGCTCCTGGAGGGATTCCTGAGTATGTCCTCAGGGCCCAAGTGTAAAAGGTGTTTCCAATTGCCTTGATTAGCAGCAGCCAGGCCCTCAGGTGAGGGGCGGGGCTGTGATCTTGACTGGAAGCCCCTAATTTGGCCAATGGAGGCATCCATCTTTTTTTGTCTGTCCATAGCAAGGGCCCGGGGAGTTTGTGCTTCCTGCAAGCAGAGCGACATTGTATGGGACACTCATGCAAGCCTACTTCTGGGAATCTCTCTGAGTGTGATGTGTGGACACCAGGACACCATGATCAGGGATGTGAGGCCACAGGAGCAATTGCCTTAGCCGGACCCAAAGGGTAGGTGTAAGGGGCCGGGTTCATCCACTATTGTTTGGTTCAACACACTTCCCATCTATGTGGAAACACAGCCCTTTCTGGGTACTTTCTGGGCTTGTAATCTGCTGCCCTGAGCAGTGGACTGAGAGCCTGGAGGCTGAGTAGGCAGCCAAACGTGACTGGACAGGCTCAAGCCCCTGAATTCTGAGGGGTGCCCCAGCTTCCCCCATTGGCAGTGTTTGGATCATAGTGAGGCATGGCATTGATTCGGAACTCAGGAGAGTGAGACATGAGAGTCCCTTTGCATATGCATTCTTGCTTAGCCACAATCTGGGCTAGCTGGCTTGCCCTGACCAGATAGGTTCTCTGTACATAAGTTGCAGGAGAGGCTGGCTCCCTTGCCACCCATGCTCTGAGACTACTACAGGTGATCTCTGAGCACACACAGACACACACAAACAGACAGACACACACACACACACACACACACATTACTTTCAGGTTGGTAGTAGAGCCTATGGTGAAGGCTGGGGCTGTCTGGGGTCTGTGGGCATGAGAGCTGCTGCCTTACAATCTCTACAAGCCAGGTTTGAACCTGTCATCAATGAACACAGTGTAGGAGGTTTTTGAATTCTGGTCTCTTTCCAACTCATCTATTTCTCTTCTCGCCTTCTCTATCTCTAACTCTCACATGCTCTCACACACTCTGTCTTCACTCATTAATATTTTACTTAGATTCTGATTTTACTGACAGGCCCAGATAGACAAAGAGAGTTACCAGAGCACTGCTGAGCTCTGGCTTGTTGTGTTGGCGATTTCACCTAGGCTACTGGAGCCTCAGTTTGTAAGTCTTTCTGACACAAGCCATATTCTGTCTCCTCATTTCCATGCCAGTATCACTCAGAGTTTATCATAAAGATACACATACATGTATATATATACATATAGATTTATATATCTGTCATTTTTAGAATGTTCGACCTATGTATTTGACCTTCTTTCAGAATTACCACATTTATAACAGCCTAGTTTTTCTGAAATAATTGGCCATATAGTTGGAGCAGGATTCAATACAATTATAAATAATAGAACCTTCCAGTAGCATTTCTAATCGTGTTTCTATTAGCATCCTTATTGTAATTATCATGGCCCAGATCTTCCCTCCTTTTTCTAGTGTAAGCTTCAATACGTATGTGTTTGTTTTCTTTCTCCCGAAATCTTAATGTCCCTGGACCCTGAAGTGTTAGGGAATTTTTGAAGCAGCCCTCTGTTTCTCAGCAGATGGTTTCTATGTTTCTGCTGTCATCAGGTCTTCTTGTGGTTTTTGTCTTTATTTATTTTTATTGTTTCAAGTCCTCCTAGATCATCCCCATTTATTTGCATATTTATTTATTTAGTCAGGTATCACATGTGGCATCATTTCTTCTGCTTGAGAGATTTTCTCTTATAACTGAAGGGAACTTTTGATGCACAATACATTTCCTGGGGCAAATACTACACACATATGGTGAAGGCTTGGGTTGTCTGGGGTCGGTGGGCATTAGAGCTGCTGCGTGACAATCTCTACAACCCAGGTTTGAACCTGTCATGAATGAACACAGCCTAGGGGGTTTTTGACTTCTGGTCTATTTCCAACTCTTCTATTTCTCTTCTCGCCATCTCTGTCTCTGACTCTCACAGGCTCTCTCTCACTCTGTCTGAACTCAGGAATATTTTACTTATATCCTTATTTTATTGACAGGCCCAGATATACAAAGAGAGTGGCCAGAGCACTGCTGAGCTCTGGCTGGTTTTGTTTGTGATTTCACCTAGGCGACTGGAGCCTCAGATTGGTAAGTCTCTCTGACTTAAGCCATATTCTGTCTCCTCATATCCATGGCAGTATCTCTCAGACTTTATAATAAAGATATACATCCATATACATATATAAATATACATATATATATATATATCTGTCAATTTTAGAATTGTCAACCTATGTAATTGATCTTAATCAGAATTAACACATTTACAACAGGTTCCTTTTTCCCTACTAATTGGCCACATAGTTGTAGCAGGATTCAATACAATTATAAATAATAGAACCTTCCAGTAGCATTTCTAATAGCATTTCTATCAGCATCCTTATTTTAGTTATCATAGTACAGAACTTGCCTCCTTTCTCTAGTGTAAGCTTCAATACATATGAGTTTCTTTTCATTCTCCCGAAATCTTAATTTCCCTGGACTCTGAATGGTCTCGGAACTTTTGAAGCAGCCGTTGATTCTCAGCAGATGGTTTCTATGTTTCTGCTGCCATCAGGTCTTCTTGTGCTTTTTGTTTTTATTTTTCATTTGTTTCAAATCCTCCTAGATAACCCCCATTTATTTGCATATTTATTTATTTATTTATTTATTTGGTTCTATATTACATGAGGGGTCCATTCTTCTGCTTGATAGATTTTTCTCTTATAATTGAAGGGAAGTTTACACTCACAATACATATCCTGTCGTAAATACTACACACATATGGTGAAGGCTGGGGTTGTCTGGGGTCTGTGGACAGGAGACTGCTGCCCTACAATCTCGACAACCCAGGTTTGAACCTGTCATGTATGAACACAGAGTGGGAGCTTTTGGACTTCTGGTCTCTTTCCAACTCTTCTATTTCTCTTCTTGCCTTCTCTGTCTCTGACTCTCACAGGCTCTCACTCACTCTGTCTGCACTCATTAATATTTTACTTATATATTATTTGACTGACAGGCCCAGATATACAAAGCGAGTCACCAGGGCCCGGCTGAGCTCTGGATTGTTTTGTTGGCGATTTCACCTAGGTTTCTGGAGCCTCAGCTTTGTAAGTCTCTCTGGCACAAGCCATACTCTGTCTCCTCATAGCCATGCCAGTATCCCTCATAGTTGATAATAAAGATACACATACATATATGTACATATACAAACATATATATATATATATCAGACATTTTTAGAATTGTTGACCTTTTTATTTGATCTGAATGCAGAATTACCGCATTTATAATAGCCTCCTTATTCATAAATAATTGGTCACATAGTTGGAGCAGGATTCACTACAATTATAAATTATAAACTTTCCAGGAGCATTTCCAATAGCCTTTCTATCAGTATCCTTATTGTAATTATCATAGCACAGAACTTGCCTCCATTTTCTAGTGTAAGCTTCAAATCGTATGCGTTTCTTTTCATTCTCGGAATTCGTAATTTGCCTGGACCCTGTGTGTCAGGGAATTTTTGAAGCAGCCCTCTGTTTCTCAGCAGACGTTTTCTATATTTCTGCTGTCATCAGGTCTTCCTGTGGTCTTTGTTTTTATTTTTTTATTTTTTTCAAATCCTCCTAGATCATTCCCATTTATTTGCATATTTATTTATTTGTTTATTTCGTCCGATATCACATGAGGGGTCATTTCTTCTGCCTGATAGATTTTCTCTTACAATTGAAGGGAACTTTTGACACACAATACATTTCCTTTTGCAGATACTACACACTACTACAACTGCTACTGCACTGTTTTTGACAGTGACATCCAATGCACAATGGATTAGTATTGCATGGCTCTAGAGAATGTTCACTATTTAACCTACAATGTTTTTAACCTCACAAATATTTATTCTGTTCTTTCTTGGGGGATGAATGGTTTACAGTCAACAGTTCCATGTAATAGTGGGCACGGGGGGGTAATTTTTCCCACTACCCCTGTATTTCTGTACATCCTTTGCAACTTTCTTATTGAGGAGAAGCAAACAGTCATAAATTGAGAGAGCAGGGCCCAAGCAGGAAGAGAGACAGAGAGACAGCTGCAGCTCTGATTTGTCACTAGCCCAGCTTTTCCCTAGCTGGGTAAGTGTGACCAGGGGCTCAAAACAGGGTCCTGGGATTCCACATAGTTCCCTGGCAGCTCCACCAGCTGTCCCTCCAACCCATGCTCCCTTCGTTGTCCATGTAACTATCGATCTGCTCTAGGCATTTCTCACCTTCATATGCCAGAAACTTAACACTTCTCCCTTCCACCCATGAAACTTTGACCTTTTGCTAGGGTGCAAAACAGCAACTCCAATCCAAGTTATTTTCGGGACAAGTGTGTACGTCTCTGTGGGAAGGTGTGTGTGTGTGTGTGTGTGTGTGTGTGTGTGTAAGTGTGCATAAGTGTGTTTCAGTTATGATTACCGCTGTTGTTTCTTTATTCCTGACGCAGGGACTTAGGAACTGGGTTGTGTTATGACTCAGGCTGAGGCTGGACCAGGGAGATGCAATACGCCAGCCTGCATCTTGGCTGGAGCATCACTATGACTACTTCGAATTTGAAGAGGCGAGGGCAGTTTTGGAGAGTGGGCTGCCGGCCAAGTGTTGCTTCTCAGAGTGGCTAAGACCTAGATGTTCTAAGTGTTACCTTTCCTCACAAACATAAAATAGCAATGCCACTTGTAAGAAGTATGCATGGGCATGGAGGGTTTGTCTTCAGTGCTCTGGCACTGAACAACACAGGGCCAGAATTTCAGTCCTTGTCTGTCTCTGTTATTCTGTCTCTCTGACTGTCTCTACGTGCCTTCTTCACTGGGCCCTTACTGGAAGTCAGTGCATGCATCGTGAACTCAGCCTTCCTGGTGTTGAAATTTTCCTTTCTTTGCCCTTTGGATTATTTAGTCTCCTGCACATGGTGTAGTACAGAGGGGAACTGCGGAGACAGCGTTGCTGTTGCAGGTTCCAGGCATATGTCCATCTCCAGCTGCACCTGTCCAGGCCCTCTGTGCTTGACTGCCATTCTCCAGGGCCCTGAGGCTGACACTCAGCCTCAATGCAGCCCTCCTCACCTTCCTGCACAGCGTCCTTGTCCTTATTCCATGAGAGCCCAGGTCAAGGGAAGTGAAACTCGATCCCCCTGGCACACACACTGTGCTTTCCCTCTATTAAGCCGAATGTAAAGGATCTGTGGTACTGATGGGGCCACACCAGTGTCCAGATTTTCCATGCAAAACGGAAGCTTCCAGTGTTCAGAAAGAGGGTGTTTTGATGGCTGTGAAATGTCTTTTCCAAGTGCCTCATGGTGTTTCAAATCCCTTTGAAACCTGAAGTTCTTTCTTGTATCTAGGGAATATTTTCACCACTGGCCAGAAGGGCCGCCCAACTAGGAGCACAGCTATCCCAGGGTCAGGAGGTCTGCCAGCCTGCTAGCTCCTGGAGGGATTCCTGAGTATGTCCTCAGGGCCCAAGTGTAAAAGGTGTTTCCAATTGCCTTGATTAGCAGCAGCCAGGCCCTCAGGTGAGGGGCGGGGCTGTGATCTTGACTGGAAGCCCCTAATTTGGCCAATGGAGGCATCCATCTTTTTTTGTCTGTCCATAGCAAGGGCCCGGGGAGTTTGTGCTTCCTGCAAGCAGAGCGACATTGTATGGGACACTCATGCAAGCCTACTTCTGGGAATCTCTCTGAGTGTGATGTGTGGACACCAGGACACCATGATCAGGGATGTGAGGCCTCAGGAGCAATTGCCTTAGCCGGACCCAAAGGGTAGGTGTAAGGGGCCGGGTTCATCCACTATTGTTTGGTTCAACACACTTCCCATCTATGTGGAAACACAGCCCTTTCTGGGTACTTTCTGGGCTTGTAATCTGCTGCCCTGAGCAGTGGACTGAGAGCCTGGAGGCTGAGTAGGCAGCCAAAGGTGACTGGACAGGCTCATGCCCCTGAATTCTGAGGGGTGCCCCAGCTTCCCCCATTGGCAGTGTTTGGATCATAGTGAGGCATGGCATTGAATCGGAACTCCGGAGAGTGAGACATGAGAGTCCCTTTGCATATGCATTCTTGCTTAGCCACAATCTGGGCTAGCTGGCTTGCCCTGACCAGATAGGTTCTCTGTACATAAGTTGCAGGAGAGGCTGGCTCCCTTGCCACCCATGCTCTGAGACTACTACAGGTGATCTCTGAGCACACACAGACACACACAAACAGACAGACAGACAGACACACACACACACACACATTACTGTCAGGTCTGGTAGTAGAGCATATGGTGAAGGCTGGGGCTGTCTGGGGTCTGTGGGCATGAGAGCTGCTGCCTTACAATCTCTACAAGCCAGGTTTTAACCTGTCATCAATGAACACAGTGTAGGAGGTTTTTGAATTCTGGTCTCTTTCCAACTCATCTATTTCTCTTCTCGCCTTCTCTATCTCTAACTCTCACATGCTCTCACACACTCTGTCTTCACTCATTAATATTTTACTTAGATTCTTATTTTACTGACAGGCCCAGATAGACAAAGAGAGTTACCAGAGCACTGCTGAGCTCTGGCTTGTTGTGTTGGCGATTTCACCTAGGCTACTGGAGCCTCAGTTTGTAAGTCTTTCTGACACAAGCCATATTCTGTCTCCTCATTTCCATGCCAGTATCACTCAGAGTTTATAATAAAGATATACATACATGTATATATATATACATATATATTTATATATCTGTCATTTTTAGAATGTTCGACCTATGTATTTGACCTTCTTTCAGAATTACCACATTTATAACAGCCTAGTTTTTCTGAAATAATTGGCCATATAGTTGGAGCAGGATTCAATACAATTATAAATAATAGACCTTCCAGTAGCATTTCTAATCGTGTTTCTATTAGCATCCTTATTGCAATTATCATGGCCCAGATCTTCCCTCCTTTTTCTAGTGTAAGCTTCAATACGTATGTGTTTCTTCTCTTTCTCCGGAAATCTTAATGTCCCTGGACCCTGAAGTGTTAGGGAATTTTTGAAGCAGCCCTCTGTTTCTCAGCAGATGGTTTCTATGTTTCTGCTGTCATCAGGTCTTCTTGTGGTTTTTGTTTTTATTTATTTTTATTGTTTCAAGTCCTCCTAGATCATCCCCATTTATTTGCATATTTATTTATTTAGTCAGGTATCACATGTGGCATCATTTCTTCTGCTTGAGAGATTTTCTCTTATAACTGAAGGGAACTTTTGATGCACAATACATTTCCTGGGGCAAATACTACACACATATGGTGAAGGCTTGGGTTGTCTGGGGTCTGTGGTCATTAGAGCTTCTGCGTGACAATCTCTACAACCCAGGTTTGAACCTGTCATGAATGAACACAGCCTAGGGGGTTTTTGACTTCTGGTCTATTTCCAACTCTTCTATTTCTCTTCTCGCCATCTCTGTCTCTGACTCTCACAGGCTCTCTCTCACTCTGTCTGAACTCAGGAATATTTTACTTATATCCTTATTTTATTGACAGGCCCAGATATACAAAGAGAGTGGCCAGAGCACTGCTGAGCTCTGGCTGGTTTTGTTTGTGATTTCACCTAGGCGACTGGAGCCTCAGATTGGTAAGTCTCTCTGACTTAAGCCATATTCTGTCTCCTCATATCCATGGCAGTATCTCTCAGACTTTATAATAAAGATATACATCCATATACATATATAAATATACATATATATATATATATCTGTCAATTTTAGAATTGTCAACCTATGTAATTGATCTTAATCAGAATTAACACATTTACAACAGGTTCCTTTTCCCCTACTAATTGGCC
Organism: Erinaceus europaeus; assembly: GCF_950295315.1. NCBI lineage: Eukaryota > Metazoa > Chordata > Mammalia > Eulipotyphla > Erinaceidae > Erinaceus > Erinaceus europaeus. The sequence goes on along the minus strand of NW_026647185.1, from coordinate 68,729 downwards.
ACATAGTTGTAGCAGGATTCAATACAATTATAAATAATAGAACCTTCCAGTAGCATTTCTAATAGCATTTCTATCAGCATCCTTATTTTAATTATCATAGTACAGAACTTGCCTCCTTTCTCTAGTGTAAGCTTCAATACATATGAGTTTCTTTTCATTCTCCCGAAATCTTAATTTCCCTGGACTCTGAAGGGTCTCGGAACTTTTGAAGCAGCCCTTGATTCTCAGCAGATGGTTTCTATGTATCTGCTGCCATCAGGTCTTCTTGTGCTTTTTGTTTTTATTTTTCATTTGTTTCAAATCCTCCTAGATAACCCCCATTTATTTGCATATTTATTTATTTATTTATTTATTTGGTTCTATATTACATGAGGGGTCCATTCTTCTGCTTGATAGATTTTTCTCTTATAATTGAAGGGAAGTTTACACTCACAATACATATCCTGTCGTAAATACTACACACATATGGTGAAGGCTGGGGTTGTCTGGGGTCTGTGGACAGGAGACTGCTGCCTTACAATCTCTACAACCCAGGTTTGAACCTGTCATGTATGAACACAGAGTGGGAGCTTTTGGACTTCTGGTCTCTTTCCAACTCTTCTATTTCTCTTCTTGCCTTCTCTGTCTCTGACTCTCACAGGCTCTCACTCACTCTGTCTGCACTCATTAATATTTTACTTATATATTATTTGACTGACAGGCCCAGATATACAAAGCGAGTCACCAGGGCCCGGATGAGCTCTGGATTGTTTTGTTGGCGATTTCACCTAGGTTTCTGGAGCCTCAGCTTTGTAAGTCTCTCTGGCACAAGCCATACTCTGTCTCCTCATAGCCATGCCAGTATCCCTCATAGTTGATAATAAAGATACACATACATATATGTACATATACGTACATATATATATATATATATATCAGACATTTTTAGAATTGTTGACCATTTTATTTAATCTGAATTCAGAATTACCGCATTTATAATAGCCTCCTTATTCATAAATAATTGGTCACATAGTTGGAACAGGATTCACTACAATTATAAATTATAAACTTTCCAGGAGCATTTCCAATAGCCTTTCTATCAGTATCCTTATTGTAATTATCATAGCACAGAACTTGCCTCCATTTTCTAGTGTAAGCTTCAAATCGTATGCGTTTCTTTTCATTCTCGGAATTCGTAATTTGACTGGACCCTGTGTGTCAGGGAATTTTTGAAGCAGCCCTCTGTTTCTCAGCAGATGTTTTCTATATTTCTGCTGTCATCAGGTCTTCCTGTGGTGTTTGTTTTTATTTTTTATTTTTTTCAAATCCTCTTAGATCATTCCCATTTATTTGCATATTTATTTATTTATTTATTTCGTCCGATATCACATGAGGGGTCATTTCTTCTGCCTGATAGATTTTCTCTTATAATTGAAGGGAACTTTTGACACACAATACATTTCCTTTTGCAGATACTACACACTACTACAACTGCTACTGCACTGTTTTTGACAGTGACATCCAATGCACAATTGATTAGTATTGCATGGCTCTAGAGAATGTTCACTATTTAACCTACAATGTTTTTAACCTCACAAATATTTATTCTGTTCTTTCTTGGGGGATGAATGGTTTACAGTCAACAGTTCCATGTAATAGTGGGCACGGGGGGGGGGTAATTTTTCCCACTACCCCTGTATTTCTGTACATCCTTTGTAACTTTCTTATTGAGGAGAAGCAAACAGTCATAACTTGAGAGAGCAGGGCCCAAGCAGGAAGAGAGACAGAGAGACATCTGCAGCTCTGATTTGTCACTAGCCCAGCTTTTCCCTAGCTGGGTAAGTGTGACCAGGGGCTCAACACAGGGTCCTGGGATTCCACATAGTTCCCTGGCAGCTCCACCAGCTGTCCCTCCAACCCATGCTCCCTTCGTTGTCCATGTAACTATCGATCTGCTCTAGGCATTTCTCACCTTCATATGCCAGAAACTTAACACTTCTCCCTTCCACCCATGAAATTTGACCTTTTGCTAGGGTGCAAAACAGCAACTCCAATCCAAGTTATTTTCGGGACAAGTGTGTACGTCTCTGTGGGAAGGTGTCTGTGTGTGTGTGTAAGTGTGCATAAGTGTGTTTCAGTTATGATTACCGCTGTTGTTTCTTTATTCCTGACACAGGGACTTAGGAACTGGGTTGTGTTATGACAAAGGAAGTTTCCATTGCATAAGTGGTTTTTCAAGTATGAATTGGCACATTGGATTGTGGACTCTGTTGTGCATTCTCCCAGGTGGTCCTCAGATGGGTTCTTTCCTTTGCTATTCCCATGCTGTGTGTAATTTTCTGGGTAGACTCAAAGAGGAGTGGCATGGGGAGCTCAGCTGCATTCTGCTGTATGTCCACAAGGTGGCAGCAAAGACCATAGTTGAGTGTAGTGATTCTGTGGATGAGGAGAACTCTAGGAATTGTGGCCCGTGGACAGCAGGGTTGAAATTGACGTAGAGTGCCCTAGACATCTGTTCTTTCCTGTGGGGTGGGGGGATCCCCCATTTGGCTTTGCAAGTGGAAGGGGTTTCTCTCTTTGTCTGGGATGACTCTACTGGGAGCTTGTGAAACCCTGTGCTCAGCTGCATTCTGCTGGGTGTCCACAAGAGGGCAGCACCAGGGCGGGACTAAGGCTCCATGGGGCAAGTGCCCTGAGGCACTGGGCTAGGAGAGTAGCGACAGTGTTTCTGGGTGTGCCCCAAGAGCATGGCCAGCCTAGCGCAGGCAGGCAGTGTCCTAAGGATGGGCCCAGACAGGAGCTGTGGGGGTTGTGTTTGCAGAAACAGGGCCTTCAGAGGATGGCAGAAAGTCCCCGGGGGCGGGCCTCAGAGCCCGTGCCCAATGAGCCTGAGGGGAGGGCCCAGTGGGTATTCATAGAGACAGCTGGCCAATCAGAGAGGAGGAACGTCACCCTCAGGGGCGTGAAGCAAGAGCTGGCCAATGAGAACAGAGAAGGAGTTGCGTGGGCGGGCCTCAGAGAGCAGCCCACCAATGAGAGCCTGGGTGCTGGCTCTGGGTGGGCGTACCCCTGGAGGTCAGCCAATCAGGGTCCAGCGGAAGTGCCTGGGGGGCGGGCCCTCGGGAGGCTGTCCAATGAGCGCCTGGGGCGGGCCTCGTGGGCGGAGCCCAGGAGGCTGGCCAATCATGGGGCAAGGGCGGTGACCTTCCTGGGCGTACCTTAGGAACTGGCCTATCAGAGGGCGCCCCTCAGACAGCAGCCCGCCAATGGGAGCCAAGAGAAGACTGGCTGGGGGCGTGTCCCTGGGACACCAGGCCAATCAGAGTCGAGCGGAAGTGGCTGGTGGGCGGGCCTTCCGGAGGCTGCCCAATCAGCGTGCTGCAGGGCCGTGTGGGCGGTGCTCAAGGCCGCTGGCCAATCACTGACTAGAGGCCCGGACCCTCCTGGGCGTGTCCAAGCACACTGGCCAATGAGATTGCTGGTGGGGTTCTGGGCGTGGCCTAGGCCTCTGGCCTATCAGAGCCTGGCTGGCGCCCTGTGGGCGGGCCTTCTGAAGGAATCCCGCCAATGGGAGCTCAGAGCTGGCCTTAAAAGGCTGGGCGTGCTTCCAGGAAATGCGAAGCAGGGTTCAGCCCAGGGCCCTGCCTTGCAGAAGCTGTCCAGTGCGCATGTGTATAACTCCGTTTGTGCCTGTGCCTCTGTGGATTTGTGTGTGTGTGTGTGTGTGTGTGTGTGTGTGTGTGTGTGTGTGTGTCTGAGGGAGGGAGAGAGAGAGAGAACAACAGAATCACTGTGGCACAGGTGATTTTGTGCAAAACACTTGGCACATTCTGATTTACAGCTCAATATTGACACCAGGGCAGCTCTCCTTGGCCCTTGGTCACTTTTTTTCTTTTCAGATGTAAAGACACTGAAGAGGGAGAGGTTTTTGCCCTGAGGCTTGCACTGGGAACTAGCAGCTGCCCTGTTTGTGTTGCCAGACTAGGAAACCTGTGGTGCCTGTCCATGTGGAGAGTCTCCTGGATGAGTTCCTTCTCGAGCCTTTTTCGCTCGGTCCCGTTGGAGCTGCATATAGCTAATGATTTGGAGATTTTATTCCTTTGGACAATTCTTTTCCTGATGCAAAGTTTCTCTCCAGGTTTTAGCAATCAATTGTGTGAATGTCACATCGAATCCATTGTAGAAAATGACTACATCAGTGTCTCTCTCTCTCTTTCTCTCTCTCTCTCTCTCTCTATATATATATATATATATATGTATGTAACATGTAGAGGTCTGAAAATATTTTTTAGTTAGAGACCTGCACAGCTCTGGATTAGGGTAGCAATGTGGATACACCTGGCCCTTCTGAGCCACAGTCATGAGAGACATCTCACAGAGCCATATTGTATATCACTCCACAAATCTCTCTCGGCACAAACTACCACTGCCAAATCATCTACTTCCCTCTTGCTCTTTTTGTCCACCGAGTCTTATCCCAAAACTGTAAATCAAAGAAGGAATAGACATAGTGCAGTTCCCTGCACACAGGACAGGCTGAGGCTGGACCAGGGAGATGCAATACACCAGCCTGCATCTTGGCTGGAGCATCACTATGACTACTTCGAATTTGGAGAGGCGAGGGCAGTTTTGGAGAGTGGGCTGCCGGCCAAGGGTTGCTTCTCAGAGTGGCTAAGACCTAGATGTTCTAAGTGTTACCTTTCCTCACAAACATAAAATAGCAATGCCACTTGTAAGAAGTATGCATGGGCATGGAGGGTTTGTCTTCAGTGCTCTGGCACTGATCAACACAGGGCCAGAATTTCAGTCCTTGTCTGTCTCTGTCATTCTGTCTCTCTGACTGTCTCTACGTGCCTTCTTCACTGGGCCCTTACTGGAAGTCAGTGCATGCATCGTGAACTCAGCCTTCCTGGTGTTGAAATTTTCCTTTCTTTGCCCTTTGGATTATTTAGTCTCCTGCACATGGTGTAGTACAGAGGGGAACTGCAGAGACAGCGTTGCTGCTGCAGGTTCCAGGCATATGTCCATCTCCAGCTGCAGCTGTCCAGGCCCTCTGTGCTTGACTGCCATTCTCCAGGGCCCTGAGGCTGACACTCAGCCTCAATGCAGCCCTCCTCACCTTCCTGCACAGCGTCCTTGTCCTTATTCCATGAGAGCCCCGGTCAAGGGAAGTGAAACTCGATCCCCTGGCACACACACTGTGCTTTCCCTCTATTAAGCCAAATGGAAAGGATCTGTGGTACTGATGGCCACACCAGTGTCCAGATTTTCCATGCAAAACGGAAGCTTCCAGTGTTCAGAAAGAGGGTGTTTTGATGGCTGTGAAATGTCTTTTCCAAGTGCCTCATGGTGTTTCAAATCCCTTTGAAACCTGAAGTTCTTTCTTGTATCTAGGAAATATTTTCAACACTGGCCAGAAGGGCCGCCCAACTAGGAGCACAGCTATCCAGGGGTCAGGAGGTCTTCCAGCCTGCTAGCTCCTGGAGGGATTCCTGAGTATGTCCTCAGGGCCCAAGTGTAAAAGGTGTTTCCAATTGCCTTGATTAGGAGCAGCCAGGCCCTCAGGTGAGGGGCGGGGCTGTGATCTTGACTGGAAGCCCCTAATTTGGCCAATGGAGGCATCCATCTTTTTTTGTCTGTCCATAGCAAGGGCCCGGGGAGTTTGTTCTTCCTGCAAGCAGAGCGACATTGTATGGGACACTCATGCAAGCCTACTTCTGGGAATCTCTCTGAGTGTGATGTGTGGACACCAGGACACCATGATCAGGGATGTGAGGCCACAGGAGCAATTGCCTTAGCCGGACCCAAAGGGTAGGTGTAAGGGGCCGGGTTCATCCACTATTGTTTGGTTCAACACACTTCCCATCTATGTGGAAACACAGCCCTTTCTGGGTACTTTCTGGGCTTGTAATCTGCTGCCCTGAGCAGTGGACTGAGAGCCTGGAGGCTGAGTAGGCAGCCAAACGTGACTGGACAGGCTCAAGCCCCTGAATTCTGAGGGGTGCCCCAGCTTCCCCCATTGGCAGTGTTTGGATCATAGTGAGGCATGGCATTGATTCGGAACTCAGGAGAGTGAGACATGAGAGTCCCTTTGCATATGCATTCTTGCTTAGCCACAATCTGGGCTAGCTGGCTTGCCCTGACCAGATAGGTTCTCTGTACATAAGTTGAAGGAGAGGCTGGCTCCCTTGCCACCCATGCTCTGAGACTACTACAGGTGATCTCTGAGCACACACAGACACACACAAACAGACAGACAGACACACACACACACATTACTGTCAGGTTGGTAGTAGAGCCTATGGTGAAGGCTGGGGCTGTCTGGGGTCTGTGGGCATGAGAGCTGCTGTCTTACAATCTCTACAAGCCAGGTTTTAACCTGTCATCAATGAACACAGTGTAGGAGGTTTTTGAATTCTGGTCTCTTTCCAACTCATCTATTTCTCTTCTCGCCTTCTCTATCTCTAACTCTCACATGCTCTCACACACTCTGTCTTCACTCATTAATATTTTACTTAGATTCTTATTTTACTGACAGGCCCAGATAGACAAAGAGAGTTACCAGAGCACTGCTGAGCTCTGGCTTGTTGTGTTGGCGATTTCACCTAGGCTACTGGAGCCTCAGTTTGTAAGTCTTTCTGACACAAGCCATATTCTGTCTCCTCATTTCCATGCCAGTATCACTCAGAGTTTATAATAAAGATATACATACATGTATATATATATACATATATATTTATATATCTGTCATTTTTAGAATGTTCGACCTATGTATTTGACCTTCTTTCAGAATTACCACATTTATAACAGCCTAGTTTTTCTGAAATAATTGGCCATATAGTTGGAGCAGGATTCAATACAATTATAAATAATAGACCTTCCAGTAGCATTTCTAATCGTGTTTCTATTAGCATCCTTATTGCAATTATCATGGCCCAGATCTTCCCTCCTTTTTCTAGTGTAAGCTTCAATACGTATGTGTTTCTTCTCTTTCTCCGGAAATCTTAATGTCCCTGGACCCTGAAGTGTTAGGGAATTTTTGAAGCAGCCCTCTGTTTCTCAGCAGATGGTTTCTATGTTTCTTCTGTCATCAGGTCTTCTTGTGGTTTTTGTTTTTATTTATTTTTATTGTTTCAAGTCCTCCCAGATCATCCCTATTTATTTGCATATTTATTTATTTAGTCAGGTATCACGTGTGGCATCATTTCTTCTGCTTGAGAGATTTTCTCTTATAACTGAAGGGAACTTTTGATGCACAATACATTTCCTGGGGCAAATACTACACACATATGGTGAAGGCTTGGGTTGTCTGGGGTCTGTGGGCATTAGAGCTTCTGCGTGACAATCTCTACAACCCAGGTTTGAACCTGTCATGAATGAACACAGCCTAGGGGGTTTTTGACTTCTGGTCTATTTCCAACTCTTCTATTTCTCTTCTCGCCATCTCTGTCTCTGACTCTCACAGGCTCTCTCTCACTCTGTCTGAACTCAGGAATATTTTACTTATATCCTTATTTTATTGACAGGCCCAGATATACAAAGAGAGTGGCCAGAGCACTGCTGAGCTCTGGCTGGTTTTGTTTGTGATTTCACCTAGGCTACTGGAGCCTCAGATTTGTAAGTCTCTCTGACTTAAGCCATATTCTGTCTCCTCATATCCATGGCAGTATCTCTCAGACTTTATAATAAAGATATACATCCATATCCATATATAAATATACATATATATATATATATCTGTCAATTTTAGAATTGTCAACCTATGTAATTGATCTTAATCAGAATTAACACATTTACAACAGGTTCCTTTTTCCCTACTAATTGGCCACATAGTTGTAGCAGGATTCAATACAATTATAAATAATAGAACCTTCCAGTAGCATTTCTAATAGCATTTCTATCAGCATCCTTATTTTAATTATCATAGTACAGAACTTGCCTCCTTTCTCTAGTGTAAGCTTCAATACATATGAGTTTCTTTTCATTCTCCCGAAATCTTAATTTCCCTGGACTCTGAAGGGTCTCGGAACTTTTGAAGCAGCCCTTGATTCTCAGCAGATGGTTTCTATGTATCTGCTGCCATCAGGTCTTCTTGTGCTTTTTGTTTTTATTTTTCATTTGTTTCAAATCCTCCTAGATAACCCCCATTTATTTGCATATTTATTTATTTATTTATTTATTTGGTTCTATATTACATGAGGGGTCCATTCTTCTGCTTGATAGATTTTTCTCTTATAATTGAAGGGAAGTTTACACTCACAATACATATCCTGTCGTAAATACTACACACATATGGTGAAGGCTGGGGTTGTCTGGGGTCTGTGGACAGGAGACTGCTGCCTTACAATCTCTACAACCCAGGTTTGAACCTGTCATGTATGAACACAGAGTGGGAGCTTTTGGACTTCTGGTCTCTTTCCAACTCTTCTATTTCTCTTCTTGCCTTCTCTGTCTCTGACTCTCACAGGCTCTCACTCACTCTGTCTGCACTCATTAATATTTTACTTATATATTATTTGACTGACAGGCCCAGATATACAAGGCGAGTCACCAGAGCACTGCTGAGCTCTGGCTCCATCCCTGCACCCTGTGCCTTTTGATTGGTGAGTTTAAGCCATTGATGTTTATTGATATTATGGATTTAATGTATTGTAGTGCCATTGTTCAAAAAATTTTTGTTTGCTCTGATATATTGCAAGTATTATAGTGATGTTCTTGTTTATAAGAGGTCTTTTAGATCCTCTTTCAGGGCCAGTTTCGTTATGGTTACCTCCTTTAACTGTTGTTTGTCTAAGAAGGTTTTGATCCCTCCATCTTGTTTGAATGAAAGTCTAGCAGGATATATTATCCTTGGTTGAAACCCTTTTTCATTCAGGGCTCGATAGATATCTTGCCATTTTCTTCTGGCTTTTAGAGTTTGAGTGGAGAAGTCTGCAGATAATCTTATGGGTTTTCCCTTGTATGTGACTTTTTGTTTCTCTCTTGCAGCCTTTAGGATCCTTTCTCTATCCTTACTTCTTCTCATTGTGACTATGATGTGTCTTGGTGTCTTCAGGTCTGGGTTGATTCTGTTTGGTACTCTCTAGGCCTCTTGAATCTTGATGTCCTTTCTGTTTTTCAGGCCTTGGAAGTTTTCTTCTATTATTTCTTCTAGAGTGCTTGCTTCCCCTTCTTCTCTTTCTTTCTCTGGCAGGCCAATTATATGAATGTGACTTCTTTTGAGATCATCCCATATGTCTCTGTTGTTGTTTTCAGTGTCTCTCAATCTCTTTTTAAGCTCTTTCACCTCTTTCTTAGTTTTCTCTAACTCATCCTCTGTCTGACTAATTCTGTTTTTTGCTTCTGTGAGTCTGCTTTCCCTTGCCTCAGCTTCTTTCTTCATTATAGCTATTTCAGCTTTCAGTTCTCTAATTGCCTCAATATAATCAGTATTTTCCTTTGGGGTCTCAACTGTTGTTTCCCTAATACTGCCATTCCTTTCCTCCAATGTTGTTTTCATTTTTGTGATTAATAAGTTTATTATTGCTTGCATACTTTTCTTATCTATGGTTACTTCTGGCTGATTTGTAATTTCTTCTGGGCTCTTGTCTTCATTCATTGGGGTAGCAGTTTTATTTGTTTTTTATGTACCCTTTTTTGATTTATGTGTTTATTTTTTATGCTCTGTTGTTCCTCAGTTGTGTCTTGAGTACAAGCAACACTGTACTAAATACCTTTATGACAATTGCACTCACCAATCTCAGGAATTACAGTAGCAACTGAAGCAAGTATCAAAGCAGTTTAATCACTACCAGTTAGCCAAACAATTTTTCCAGTCCGTGAAAAAATAGTAACCAAATCCCAGTGAAGAAGAAAGAAAAAAGAAAGAAGGGATAGCAAGAATAGACAGTTATGCAAATCTACTATCCACTGTATATTCTAGGGGTAAGAAGATGGGAAAGGGAACTAGAGCAGAGATACACACATAGAGAGTCCACTCTGAGTCAGATTTTTCCCCAAAGTAATTCACAAATTCAGAAAGGCAAAGAAGAAGGAAGGAAGAAGTGTATGACAAGATAAAAAGAAAAAAAGAAAAAAGAGAGAGAAATGGGAAAAGATAAGAAAAAGAGCTGTAATTAAAGAGCAGTGAAAGGAAAGGTTTTTTATTACTTTATTTTTAATTTAATTTAATTTTTTTGATTGGCTAGGAGGGGGAGGGAGGGGAGAGTCTGTAGAGGAGGTAGGATTAAGGATACAAGTTCCTCCCACAATAGATAAGATGCCCACTACCCTAGCAATGAAAGATACCCTAAGAGTTCATTCTGATCAACCTAAAGGGGGGGAGATATATGCCTTTACATACTATTAATAATAAAATAGAGCAGTGTAAAAAAACCCTATCCTAGATTACCTCAAACCTTGTGATTAGATTCAGCTATATTTTTAAGAATGAGAAAAAACAAAACAAAAAAAACCTCAGGACTAGACAAGAATAGCTGAAATAGACAGTTATGCACATCTACTATCCACTGCATATTCTAGGGGTGACTAAAGGAGGAAGGGAAGTTGAACAGAGACACTCGCAGTGAGAGTCCACTCTGAGTCAGAATTCTTCCCCAGAATAATTCCCAAATGTGTATTTGTAAATTAAAAAAGGACACTGGTGGTGTGGGTGCTGGGGGCTGTGGCTTTGGAAGCTGTAGGATTAAGGTAGAAAGGATGACAATAATGAGAAAAAGTAAAAAAGAAAGAGAGAAAAAAGAAAAAGATAAGAAAAAGAACAGTCATAAAACAGTGGTGAAAGGAAAGGTTTTTTTTAAAATTTATTTATTTTAATTATTTAATAAGCTATGCGGGGTGAGGTGGGGGGTTGGCTACTTAGAAATAAAAAAGGCCAGATGTTTCAGAAGGGTATAGACTTAGAATGAATGATACTCCCTGGTGGGACAGGAATTTGGTAAAGAAAGAAGCTTGGCAGGGGAGCCTCCTAGGAGCTTGTCCCCAGGGACTGGTTATGGGGGGAAGGGGGAGGAGGTATGCTTAATAATTAAAAGGAAAAAAATTTCCCTTTTTTCATACTCAATTTCTTAACCCAAATTAAGTTATAGTCAGCTCCTTGGTATCACCCCTAGGACCCCTTATTGACTGGCCTACTAAAGGCAGAAAATCCTACCATTTCCAGGAGATGTGGACAGAGATCAAGCCACTAGAATCTTCTCAGTCTGCCATCTTCTGGGAACCACCAACAGCCTCCTTTTTCATAAATAAATATATATGTCTCATTTTTAGAATTGTCGACCTATGTATTTGATCTTAATTCAAAATTACCACCTTTATAACAGCCTCCTTTTTCATAAATAATTGGACACATAGTTGGAGCAGGATTCACTACATTTTAAGTAATAGAACATTCCAGTAGCATTTTTAATAGTGTTTCTATCAGTATCCTTATTGTAATTATCATAGCACAGAACTTGCCTCCTTATTCTAGTGTAAGCTGCAATACGTATGCTTTTGTTTTCATTATCTGGAAATCTTAATTTCCCTGGACCTGAACTGTCAGGGAATTTTTAAAGCAGCCCTCTGTTTCTCAGCAGATGTTTTCTATGTTTCTACTGTAATCAGGTCTTCTTGTTGTTTTTCTCTTTATTTTTTTTCAAATCTTCCTAGATCATCCCCATTTATTTGCATATTTATTTACTTATTTATTTATTCAGATATTACATGAGGGGGTCATTTCTTCTGCTTGATAGATTTTCTCTTATAATTGAAGGGAACTTTTGACGCACAATACATTTCCTGTCACAAATACTACACATATATGCTGAAGGCTGGGGTTGTCTGGGGTCTGTGGGCATGAGAGCTGCTGCCTTCCAATCTCTACAACCCAAGTTTGAATCTGTCATGAATGAACACAGCGTAGGAGGTTTCTGACTTCTGGTCTCTTTCCAACTCTTCTATTTCTCTTCTTGCCTTCTCTGTCTCTAACTCTCACATGCTCTCATTCACTCTGTCTCCACACATTAATATTTTACATAGATACTTATTTTACTGCCAGGCCCAGATATACAAAGAGAGTTACCAGAGCACTGCTGAGCTCTGGCTTGTTGTGTTGGCGATTTCACCTAGGCTACTGAGCCTCAGCTTTGTAAGTCTCTCTGGCACAAGCCATATTCTGTCTCCTCATATCCATGCCAGTATCTCTCAGAGTTTATCAAATATATATATATATGTATATATATACATGTCATTTTTAGGATTGTTGACCAATGTATTTTATCTTAATGCAGAATTATAACAGTTATAACAGCCTCCTTTTTCATAAATAATTGACCACATAGTTGGAGCAGGATTCACTACAATTATAAATAATATAACCTTCCAGTAGCATTTCTAAGAGCATTTCTATCAGCATCCTTATTGTAATTATCATAGCACAGTACTTGCATCCTTTTTCTAGTGTAAGCTTCAATACACATGCCTTTGTGTTCATTCTCTGGAAATCTTAATTTGCCTGTACCCTGAAGTGTCAGGGAATTTTTGAAGCAGCCCTCTGTTTCTCAGCAGATGGTTTCTATGTTTCTGCTGTAATCAGTTCTTCTTTTTTTTGCTTTTATTTTTCATTTTTTCAAATCCTTCCTAGATCATCCCCATGTATTTGCATATTTATTTATGTATTTATTTAGTCAGATATTACATGAGGGGTCATTTCTTCTGCTTGATAGATTTTCTCTTATAACTGAAGGGAACTTTTGATGCACAATACTTTTCCTGTCGCAAATACTACACACTACTACTACTACACTGTTTTTGACAGTGATGTCCAATGCACAATGGATTAGTATTACATGGTTCTTAAGAATGTTCACTATTTTACCTACAATGTTTTTAACCTTGCAAACATTTATTCTGTTCTTTATTGGGGCATGAATGGTTTACAGTCAACAGTTACATGTAATAGTGGGCACAGGGGTAATTTTTCCCACTTTCCCTGTATTTCTGTATATCATTTGAAACTGTCTTATTTAGGAGAAGGGAACAGTCATAAATTGAGACAGCAGGGCCCAAGCAGGAAGACAGACAGAGAGACAGCTGTAGCTCTGATTTGCCACTAGCCCAGCTTTTCCCTAGCTGGGTAAGTGGTGACAATGGGCTCAAAATGGGGTCCTGGCCTTCCACATAGTTCCCTGGCAGCTCCACCAGCTGTCCCTCCAACCCATGCTCCCTTCGTTGTCTATGTCACTATCGATCTGCTCTAGGCATTTCTCACCTTCATATGCCAGAAATTTAACAATTCTCCCCTCCACCCATGAAACTTTAACCTTTTACTTGGATGCAAACAGCAACTCCAATCCAGGTAATTTCAGGGAAAAGTGTGTGTGTCTGTGAGTGTGTGTGTTTGTGTGTTTGTGTAAGTGTGTTTCAGTTATGATTACCACTGTTGTTTCTTCATTTGCCAAAATATGGGCTACCTAGCTTGCCCTGACCAGCTAGGTTCTCTGTACATAGTTTGTAGGTGAGGATAGCTACCTTTCCACCCATGCTCTGAGACTACTATAGGTGAGCTCTGAGCACACACAGACACACACACACAGATAGACACACACACACACAAACTACTGTCATGTCTGTTAGTAGAGCATATGGTGAAGACTTGGGCTGTATGTGGTCTTTGGGCATGAGAGCTGCTGCCTTATAATCTCTACAAGCCAGGTTTGAACCTGTCATGAATGAACACAGCCTGGGGGTTTTTGACTTCTGGTCTCTTTCCAACTCTTCTATTTCTCTTCTTGCCTTCTCTGTCTCTGACTCTCACATGCTCTCACTCACTCTGTCTGCACTCATTAATATTTTACTTATATACTTATTTTACTGACAGGCCCAGATATACAAAGAGAGTTCCCAGAGCACTGCTGAGCTCTGGCTTGTTGTGTTGGCGATTTTACCTAGGCTACTGAGCCTCAGCTTTGTAAGTCTGTCTGACACAAGCCATATTCTGTCTCCTCATATCCATGCCAGTATCTCTCAGGGTTTATAATAAAGATATACATATAAATATATATATACATATACATAAATATAGCTGTCATTTTTAGAATTGTTGACCTATGTATTTGATCTTAATTCAGAATAACCATATTTATAACAGCTTCCTTTTTTGAAGCATCCCTCTGTTTCTCAGCAGATGGTTTCTATGTTTCTGCTGTAATCAGGTCTTCTTGTGTCTTTTGTTTTTATTTTTATTTTTTTCAAATACTTCCTAGATCATCCCCATTTCTTTGCATATTTCCCGTGGACCACCACAGTGGATGAGCAGAAGGAGGGTCAAGGGTCTCGAAGGCAACCTTCCATGTGGGTCAGGAGTCTGCGCGAGGGAGAAAAGATAGACACCACACTCTATTGGAGGGTGAATCTGGACTCATTTTAATACTGAAACTGCAGTAGTTTTTATACTTTTTTTCAGATTACATTCAGGTTGCCTAAACAACCAGCTTAGTCTTATGGCTCTGGCAGGCTACATGTTACTCCCCTATAACTGTAAAGAATGGTACAATGCTTAGTATCACCCTGTTCTCAGGGGAGATAATAGCCAGAATTGTTTTTGACTTTTGCTGAGGGATATTTCTATCATTAATCTTCTATGGGGGGCATACAGATCTTTGCCTAGTAGTGGACCACTGCTCATCTAGGTCTGGTACAGTATAACTATTAATCTTTCTTTGTTTCAATATGTCAACTTGTACCAGGGAGGCCTCAATCTCTGCATTCTTCCTTTGAGGGGCAGGTCATAACATGACTTGTTTTGTCTGTCTATGTTCACCCACCTTCCCCACTTTCATAATGTAACTTTCAAATATGCCCCTGTGTAAGGGAGAGGGGTTGCTTCTGACTCTCCATTCCCACCAGGCACTGCCAAAGCATTATTTTTTTAATTGGGGAATTAATGTTTTACATTCAACAGTAAGTACAATAGTTTGTACATGTATAATATTCCCCAGTTTACCATATAACAATACAACCCCCACTAGGTCCTCTGAATCCTTCTTGGACCTGTATTCTCCCCACCCATCCACCTCATAGTCTTTTACTTTGGTGCGATACGCCAATTCCAGTTCAGGTTCTACTTGTGTTTTCTTTCTGATCTTGTTTTTCAACTTCGACCTGAGAGTGAGATCATCCCATATGATCCTTCTGTTTCTGACTTATTTCACTCAACATGATTTTTTCAAGGTCCATCCAAGATCAGCTGAAAATGGTGAAGTCATCATTTTTTATAGCTGAGTAGTATTTCATTGTGTATATAGACCACAACTTGCTCAGCCACTCATCTGTGGTTGGACACCTGGGTTGCTTCCAGGTTTTGGCTATTATAAATTGTGCTGCCAAGAACATATGTGTACACAGATCTTTTTGGATGGATATGTTGGGTTCTTTAGGATATATCCCCAGGAGAGGAATTGCAGGGTCATAGGGTAGGTCCATTTCTAGCCTTCGGAGAGTTCTCCAGACTGTTCTCCACAGAGGTTGGACCAATTTAAATTCCCAACAGCAGTGTAAGAGGGTTTCTTTGACCCCACACCCTCTCCAGCATTTGCTGTTGTTACCTTTTCTTATGTATGATATTCTCATAGGAGTGAAGTGGTATCTCATTGTTGTCTTTATTTTCATTTCTCTATCAGAGACTTAGAGCATTTTTTCATGTGTTTATCATCCTTTTGGATCTCTTCTGTGGTGAATATTCTGTCCAAGTCCTCCCCCCATTTTTGGATGGGGTTATTTGTTGTCTTGTTGTTGAGTTTGGCGAGCTCTTTATATATGTTGGTTATTAAACTCTTGTCTGATGTATGGCATGTAAAGATCTTCTCACATTCTGTGAGGGGTCTCTTGATTTGGGTAGTGGTTTCTTTTGCTGTTAAGAAGCTTTTTAATTTGATGTAGTCCCATAGGTTTATACTTGCCTTAGTCTTTGTAATTGGATTCGTTTCATTGAAGATGTCTTTAAAGTTTATGCGGAAGAGTTCTGCCAATATTTTCTTCTAACTATCTGATAGATTGTGGTCTAACATCCAAGTCCTTGATCCATTTGGAATTTACTTTTGTATTTGTTGAAATACAGTGGATCAGTTTCATTCTTCTGCATGTTTCAACCCATTGTTTCCAACACCATTTGTTGAAGAGACTCAGTCTTCAGCCCAGGGCCCTCAGGGCCCTCAATGCCCTCAGGACTCTCTGGCCAGGCCTTGCAGAAGCTGTCCACTGGGCATGTGCATAAATCAGTTTGTGCCTGTGCCTGTGTGGATGCGTGTGTGTGTGTGTGTGTCTGTGTGTGTGTTTGTGTGTGTGAGAGAGAGAGAGAGAGAAAGAACCATAGAATCACTGTGGCACAGGTGATTTTGTGCAAAACACTTGGCACATTATGGATTACAGCTGAATATTTTACCATTGTAGCTCTCCTTGGCCCTCTGTCATTTTTCTTCTTTCTAGATGTAAAAACAATGAGAGGGAGAGGATTTTGCCCTGAGGATTGCACAGGGAATTAGCAGCTGCCCTGTGTGTGTTGCCAGACGAAGACATTTGTTGCGGTGCCTGTCCATGTAGAGAATTTCCTGGATGAGTTCCTTCTCGAACCATTTTTGCTCAGTCCTGTAGGAGCTGCATATAGCTAATGATTTGGAGATTTTACTACATTTGACAATTATTTTCTTGCACAATTTTCTCCCAGGTTTTAGCAATCAGCTGAATGTCACCTCGAATCCATTGTAGAAAGTGATTACATTACTGTTATATATATACATATATATGTATATATATACACATTCATACATACATATATATATATATATGCAACACACAGATGTCTGAACAATTTTTTAGGTAGAGAACTGCAAAGCTCTGGTTTATGTTGGAAATAGGGCTTGACCTGGCTTTTGCCAGCCACACTTGTTCTTCTTGCATTTGCCAGCCACAGTTATGAGAGGCATCTCACAGAGCCATCCGTATTCCTCTAATCATATTTCAAATCTCCCTTAGCTCAAGCTACCCCTGAGAAATCATCTGCTTACCTCTTGCTCTTTTTGTTCATCTAGTCCTATCCGGAAAATGTAAATAAAAAAAAAGAAATAGACATAGTATAGTTACCTGCACACAGGGCAGGCTAGGCTGGACCATGGAGATGCAATCAGCCAGCCTGCATCTCTTGGCTGGAGTATCACAAAGACTACTTCCAATTTGGAGTGGCAAGGGAAGTTTAGGAGAATGGGCTGCATGCCAAGTGTTGCTTTTCAGAGTGGCTGAGACCTAGATGTTTGAAGTGTTCCCCTTCGTCAGAAACATAAAATAACAATACCACTCGTAAGAAGTATGAATGGACATGGAGAGTATGTCTTCAGTGCTCCAGCACTGATCAACACAGGGCCAGAAATTTTGTCTACTTCTGTCTCTGTCTTGGTTTCTCTCTCACTGTTTCTACTTGTCTTCTTTACTGGTCCCTTACTGGAAGTCAGTGTCTGCATCATGAGGTCAGTCTTCCTGGTATTGACGTTTACCTTTCTTTGCCTTTTGGATTATTCAGTCTCATGCATATCAAGTAGTTCAGAGGGGAATTGAGGAGACAGCCTACCTGCTGCAAGTTCCAGGCATATGTCCATCCCCAGCTGCTGCTGTCCAGGCCCTCTGTGCTGGACTCCCCATCTCCTAGGCCCCGAGGCCATCTCAGCCTAAATGCAGCCCTCCTCTCCTTCCTGCACAGCATCCTTGTCCTTATCCCAGGAGAGCCCAGGTCAAGAGAAGTGAAACTCTATGCCACTGGCACACATATTGTGCTTTCCCTATATTGGGTTGAATGTAAAGGATCTGTGGCACTGATGACCACACCAGTGTGAAGATTTCCACCACGCAAAGCTGAAGCTTCCAGGGTTCAGAAAGAGGGTGTTTAGATGGCTGTGAAATGTCTTTTCCAAGTGCCTCATGGGGTTTCAAATCATGTTGAAACGTGAAGTTCTCTCTTGTGTCTAGGAAATATTCTCACCTATGGCCAGAAGGCCCGCCCAACTCGGATCACAGCTCTGGGCCAATAACCCGGCATCAGGAAGTCAGCCATCCTGCTGGCTCCTGGAGGGATTCCTCAGGACCCAAGTGGTAACAGGTGTTTCCAGTTGCCTTTGTTAGCAGGATCCAGGCACTCAGGTGAGGGGTGGGGCTGTGATCTCCACTGCAAGCTCCTGACTCAGCCAATGGAGGCACCCATCTTCCTTTTGTCTCTCCATAGCAAGGGCCCAGGGAGCTTCTGGTTCCTGCATGCAGAGTGACTTGCCTGGGACACTCATGCATGCTCTCTTCAGGAAATCTGAGTGCGATGTGTGGACACCTGAACACCAATGGATGGGTCTGTGAGAGGCTACTGGAGCAATTCCCTTAGCAGGACCATAATGGTAGGTGTAAGGGGCTGGGTTTATCCACTATTGTTTGATCAAACAGAGTTCCCATCCATGTTGAAAACACATCTCTGCCTGGGTGCTTGTTGGGCTTCTAATCTGCTGGTCTTAGCAGTGGACTGAGAGTCTGGAGGCTGAGCAGGCAGCCAAATGTGACTGGCCAGGCTCATGCCCCTGAATTCTTTGGGGTGCCCAGCTTCCCCTGGTGACAGTGTTTGGATGATAGTGAGGCATGACTCAGATTCCAAGATGTGGGACAGGAATGAAGCGAGCCACTTCTTTGAAGCACCTGTAGGAGTCTGCAGAGGGGATAGAGTTAATTGGAATTGCAGGAATAGATTTGTTGGTAAGATCACTGAACAGACGCCAGTTTGCTTTCTGAAAGTTCCATCTTAGTTTCTCCCAGCACAGAATCAGTGGGAGCTGGAGACCAATGTGGATGATAGCTGGGCGGTGATAACTGTGTGGGAAGATCTTGAGAACTTGTCTCGTAGCGGGAAAGGCTTGGCCGTTGACTGTGCTAATCCAGCACAGGTCGGGTGACGAGTCTTTATTCCATCTAGCACTGTGAAAAGAGCCTGGCTGTTTGGGATCGTATAGTAGGGAGAGGCGGTATTCATCTACCAATGACATGGTCAAGACTTATAGGGGCTGAGTTTGGCAGTCAGTTACTCTAATTTTTCCTTTCAAAATGTATCCTAGCCCCGACCTTGTTCAGGAGGTCTCATTCTAGTAGTGGTGCTGGACATTCCGGAATGACCATAGAAGAATGTGTGACCTGGCCTACGCTTAGGTTAACCCTTCTTTTAGTAGTCCAGTTATAGATCTTCTTCCCTGTGGCTCCCTGTGCCCAGCTCTGTTTATTGTCTAATTGTCCTAGCGGCTGGGTGAGGACTGTGTTGGGCCCCAGTGTCCACCAGGAAGCTCACAGGCTGCCCTCCACTTCTAGTGTTATCTGCGGCTCAGGGAGGGACTCTGAACCGAGACATCCCTAGTCACTATCTTCCTGTGCCAGCAGGACCTGCTTAAGTTTGTTTGTCATGGTCTTCTTTTGGCACTCTTTTGCCCAATGTCTCTTCTCTTTGCAGTAAGCACACTGGTCTTTCTCTAACCTTTTTCTCTCTCCCCCCTTTTTTCTTCTTTCTTTTTTTCTGTCCTGACCCCCTATCTCTTTCTCTTACATGTCTGTCTCCTTGAGTGACGGCATACAGGATTTTTGTCAATTCCCTACTCTGCTTCTTCCCTTCAGCAGCCCAGTACTTCCTTCTTCAGCTCTCAGCTGCTCCTCCCTCTCCTCAGGGTTTTCTCTGTTGTTATAAACTTTCTTTGCCACCTCTACCAAGTCCCTCAAGGATTTTTCCCCTAGTCGATCTACCTTCTGCAATTTTTTTCCGATGTCTAAAGCCGACTGATTGACAAATGCCATTATCACAGCTGCCTTGCTTTCCTCTGCTTCAGGGTCCATGGGTGTGAACTGCCTAAAAGCCTCTGTGATTCTTTCTAGAAATGCTGCAGGAATTTCTTGCAGTCCCTGCCTCATGTCCCCCAGTTTGGCTAGGTTGGTCGGCTTCCTAGCCGCTGCTCGGGGCCATTAGAGTCTGGCGGTAGACACGTAGACGCTCCCTACCTTCTGCTGAATTGAAATCCCAGGAGGGTCGAGTCAATGGGAAAGCCACTGCAATTAGGTCTGGATTTTGGGTGGGCTTCCCATTGGGCCCAGGGATGGCTTTCCGCGCCTCATTCTGGATCTTTTCTCTCTCGTCCATGGTAAACAAGACCTCTAAGAGCTGCTGCAAGTCATTCCAGGTAGTTGGATTTGTAAAGATAACAGAATCTAACAAGTTAATCAATGTCTTAGGTTCTTGAGAGAAGGGGGGTTCTGAGTTTTCCAATTATACACGCCAGAGGTAGAGAATGGCCAATAATAGAGTGTCTGGTTCCCTTCCTCATCTGGGGAACCTACTGCTTACAGCGGGAGTGCCTTAGGGACTCAAGTGGGTTCTGACAATGTGGGCTCCCTCTGCCCCTGCTGGGGCTGGAGGCCAAATGCAGGTCCTGAGGCATGCTGATCTCCCTCATCTGGAGGCAGAGGAACTGTTGGCTGTTGACAGGGAGGGTGGTTGTTCTGTTCTCTGGTACCTGCGGAATAAGGTGGGGGAAGTTCTGGCCCTAGATCAATGAGATCGGAACAAGGGATGGAGTCTGAGAGCACCATTGGCTTCTTGGAACTCAGCCACTTAGCCTCTGCCACCAATACTTTTGGAGGAACCTGTGAGGGAATCAAAACCTTGATCCATGTGGGGGGGGGTCTTTGGAACTGGGTTGTGCTCTGACAAAGAAAATTTCCACTGCACAAGTGCTTCTGCAAGTATGAATGGCACATTGGATTCAGGATACTGTTGTTCATTCTCCCAGGTGATCTTCACCTTGGTTCTTCCCTTTTCTATTCCCATGCTGTGTATAA
Organism: Erinaceus europaeus; assembly: GCF_950295315.1. Taxonomy (NCBI): domain Eukaryota; kingdom Metazoa; phylum Chordata; class Mammalia; order Eulipotyphla; family Erinaceidae; genus Erinaceus; species Erinaceus europaeus. The sequence goes on along the minus strand of NW_026647185.1, from coordinate 47,873 downwards.
TTTTCTGTGAAGACTCAATTGGGAGTGGCATGGGGAGCTCAGCTGCCTTCTGCTGTGTGTCCACAAGGTGGCATCAAAGCCGGTAGTTGAGTGTAGTGATTTTGTGGAATGAGGAGAACTCCGGGATTTGTGTCCCATGCAGAGCAAGGTTTGAAATTCACATAGACTGCCCTAGACATCTATTCTCTCCTGTGGGGTAGGGGGAACCCCCTATTTGTCTTTGCAAGTGAATGGGGTTTCACTCTGGATTGACTCTACTGGGAGCTTGTGAATCCCTGTGCTCAGCTAGCTGCATTCTGCTGAGTGTCCACAAGAGGGCAGCACCAGTGAAGTACTGAGGCTCCTTGGGGCAAGTTCCCTGGAGGCAGTGGCCAAGGAGAGTGGCAAAAGACTTTCTGGGTGTGCCCCAAGATCATGGCCAGCCTAGTGCAGACAGTGTCCTAAGAAAAGGCCCAGAAAGGAGCTGTGGGGGGTTGTGTGTCCAGAAACAGGGCCTTCAGAGGATGGCTGAAAGTCCTCAGGGCCGGCCCTTAAAGCCCATGCTCAATGAGCATGAGGGGAAGGCCGTGTGTGTATTCATAGAGACAGCTGACCAATCATAGAAGAGAAGCATGATCTTCAGGGACGTGAACCTAGAGCTGGCCAATGAGAATTGAGGAGGAGTTGCGAGGGTGGGCCTAGGAGAGCATCCCAGCAATGAGAGCCCGGGTGCCTGCTCTGGGTGGCGTGCCTCTGGATGTTGGCCAATCAGTGTCCAGCAGAAGTGCCTGGGGGCTAGGCCCTCGGGAGGCTGTCCAATGTGCACCTAGGGTGGGCCTTGTTGGTGGAGCCCAGGAGGCTGGAAAATCACGGGCCAGGGGCAGTGACCTTTCTGGGCATGCCCTAGGGCCTGGCCTATCAGAGGCCACCCCCTCAGAGAGCAGCCCACCAATGGGAGCCAAGAGAAGGTAGCTGGGGGCTACAACCCAGGTTTGAACCTGTCAAGAATGAAAGCAGAGCAGGAGGTTTTGGTGCTATGGTTTCTTTCAGGGTCTAGTTCTTCTCCAACATTTCTGTCTCTACCTCTCAAATGTTCTCACTCATTCTGTCTCCACTCATTAATATTTTACTTATATCCTTATTTTACTGACAGGCCCAGATATACAAAGAGAGTTACCAGAGCACTGCTGAGTTCTGGCTTGCTGTGTTGGTGACTACAACTTGGCTACTGGAGCCTCAGCCTTGGAAGTCTCTCTGGCACAAGCCATATTTTGTCTCCTCATATCCATGCCTGTATTTTCAGAATTTATAATAAAGATATATATATATATATATATCACCCAGAGAAGCAGCCAGGACTAGAGAGGGTGGCAATTATACCTGAAAATTCACAATACAGGTATATGCTATCACTGAGTTTGTGAATATTTATCTATGTGTCTATATATATATATATATATATATATATATCTTTTTTAGAATTGATGACCCATGTATTTGATCTCAATGTGGAAATACCACGTTTGTACGAGACTCATTTTTCATAAATAAGTGGCTACATACTTAGAGCAGGATTCACTACAATTATAAATAATTGAACTTTCCAATAACATTTCTAATAGCATTTCTAGCAGTATCCTTATTGTAATGATCATAGCACAGAAATTGCCTCTTTATTTTCTAGTCTAAGGTTCAATACATATGTGTTTGTTTTCATTCTCCATAAATCTTAAATTCCCTGAACACTGAAGTGTCAGGGAACTTCTGCAGCAGTCATCAGTTTCTCAGCAGTCTGTCTGGACAATACTGCCATAATCTGTTCTTCTTGAGCTTTTCATTTTTAAGTGTTTTCCAAATTTTTTCCTAGATCGTCCCCATTTATCTGCATATTTATTTATTTAGCCAGGTATCTCATGGCGAGTATTTTCTTCTGCTTGGTATATTTTATTTTGTAATTTTAGGGATCTTTTGATGCACAATACAATTCCTGTCACAAATTCTATACATTATCTTAGTTCATGTTAGTGACATCCAATGCACAATGGATTTGAATTGCATGGCTTAAAGAATTGTCACTATTTTACTTAAAATGTTTGTAACCTCAATAATTCACTGTTCTTTACTGGGGGTGAATGGTTTACATTCAGCAGTTAAATATAACAGTGGGCACAGGGATAATATTTCTCACTTTTCCTGTATTTATGTACATTATTTTAAATGTTCTTATTTACTAGGAGATGGTCAGAAATTGATAGGGCAGGGAACCAATCAGGAAGAGAGGAAGAGAGACAGAGAGACAGCTGCAGCTCTGATTTTCCACTAGCCCAGCTTTTCCTCAGCCAGGTAAGTGGTGACAAGGGGCTCAAAATGGGTTCCTGACACATTGTTTTCTGTGAACTTAACCAGGTGTCCCTCCACCCAGGCTCCCTTCATTAACCATGTAACTATCTAACGGCTCTAGGCACTTCTCTTCCTTCATATTCCAGAAACTTAACACTTCCCTCTCCACCCATGAAACTTTGACATTTTACTCGGCGACAATACAGCAACTCCAATCCAAGTTATCTCAGGAAAAATTGATTGTGTGTGTGTGTGTGTGTGTGTGTGTGTGTGTGGTAGAGTGTTGGTTATCACTGTTGTTTCTTTATTCCTGCCTTAGGGTATTATTAACCATTTTGTGCTATGTCAAAGGTAGTTTACACTGCACAATTTGCTCTTTGCAAATCCAGCCCTCCTCTGCCTCCTGCACAGCGTCCTTCTCCTTATCCCATGAGAGGCCAGGTCAAGAGATGTGAAACTACATGCCACTGGCACATTACATTTTCCCCATATGTGGGTCGAATTTGAAGGATATGTGGCACTGATGACCACACAAGTGACAAGATTTTCACACAAAATCTGAAGCTTCCAGGGTTTAGAAAGAGGGTGCTTTGATTGACCTGTCTTGGAAAATGTCTTTTCCAAGTGCCTCATGAGGTCAAATTGTTTTGAAACTTGAAGTTCCTTCTTCTGTCTAGGCAATATTCTCACCTATGGCTAGAAGGCCACTAAACTAGGAGCACATCTCTGGGCCAATATCCTGAAGGCTCCAGGAAGGATTCCTATGTATCTCCTCAGGGCCAAAGCTGTAAGAGGTGTTTCAAATTTCCTTTGCTAGCAGGATCCAGGCACTGTCAGTCCTTGAAATTCTTAACAGAAACATAGTGCCTGCCGACATTTATCAGGAGATGGCTGGATTCCCCAAGGCCAGCTCTTAAACCCCTGGCAGCCCTCAGAATGTTCAGGTACTGCATGCCAGCTTGACTTTACTGTACTTTCATTAGCCAGAGATGCCTGGCTCCACCCAGGGACTGGAAGGGTCAGTACTCTTCCTGAGTGATTGGCATTTAATGTCCAGAACCACCTACATTGTGCCCCCCAGAAGTTCCTTGTTAATACCTCTGTGAGGACCCATTGAAGCACTTCTGCTTGACTCTGATTGGCTGGTTTTCAGATACATGCCCCCAAGTGTAGGAACCTGGGCTCTCTTATGCCAGCTGTTCTGAGCCCAACCCTTGGCCCACTACCTTTGCTGATTGGATCGTTCTTAGGGACCCCCTAGGAAGGTCAGTACTCTTGGTTTTTGATAGATCAGAAGACTGAAAGACAGCCTACCCAGCCCACCCCTCACGCTCCCTGATCAGGTCTATAAGGCCCCTTTGCTGGACTCTTACTGGCTTGTTCTTGTAAACATGCACCCCATAGCCCCTATCTGGGTTCTCATTGGAGGGCTATTTTCTGAGACCCGCCTTACAGATGATGCCTGCACTTTGATAAGCAATGCTCTTCAGCCATGCTCAGAAGCCCTGTCAGTAATCTCCTTGACAAGTGCCTCTAGGGAACCTTCAAGGAATCTCTCTTCTGCTTTTGTGCTGCCCTCTTGTGGACATACAACAGAATTCAGCAGAGCACAGGAATTCAGAAGCTCCCAATGGAGTCTCCCTAGACCAGTAAAGAAACCCCATCCACCTAGAAAGCAAAACGGGGGATCAATACACCCTAGAAGAACGATTTTTGGGAATCGTGTGTGCAATTCAAACGTTGACATCTATAGTCGACAATACCTGATCTACTCTCATTTTACAAAACATATACACAGAAGTACATGGGTTGCTGCCACCTTGTGGTCACACAGCAGAATGTAGCTGTGCTCCCATTTGGCAACTCCCAATGGAATCTATATTTAATCTTCATTTTCCCTTTTGTTGTCCTTGTTGTATTTTTATTGTTGTTGTAGTTATTGTTGTTATTGATGTTGTCATTGTTACATAGGACAGAGAGAAATGGATAAAGGAGGGGACGACAGCAGGGGAGAGAAAGATAGACACCTGCAGACCTGCTTCACCGCCTGTGAAGTGACTCCCTTGCAGGTGGGGAGCTGGGGGCTCGAACGGGTATCCTTGAGGCAGCCGTTGTGCTTTGCACTGCTTGCGCTTAACTGCAGTGCTTAACCGCCCGACTCCCCAATAGCATCTATAAAATGACAGGAAGCATAGGCATGGGAAGAGCCATGTTGAGAAATGACTTCGGGAAAGAGACAGTTTTGTGAGTCCAATGTGCCATTCATTCATGCAAAAGCACTTGTGCTGAGGGAATTTGCTAGGCCAAGCAGTGGCACACATATTGAAATACACACATCACAGAGTGAACTTGTATTGTCATGGGCACAACCAAGGATGAAGCCTAGTCCCTATCACACTGAGGTATACTTCTGAGCTATATATATATATATATATATATATATATATATATATATATATATATATTTGCAAGAGCATTATAAGTGAGAGGAGGAGCATAACAGAGCTTCTTTCTGGACTGTGTGATACTGGGGCTCAAACTCAGGGAGTCTTTGGCAGCAAGCCTCAGAGGTAACTTAATCCTGGTTGAAATATAAATAAGTAGTGGTCCAGGAGGTGGCGCAGTGGATAAAGCATTGGATTCTCGAGCATGAGGTCCCGAGTTCAATCCCTGGCAGCACATGTACCAGAGGGATATCTGGTTCTTTCTCTCTCTCTCTCTTCCTATCTTTCTCATTAATAAATAAATAAATTCTTTAAAAAAAAGAAATATAAATAAGTAAACAAACAATAAACAAATATATAATAATGCCAGGAAATGGTACATGGATAAGTTCACATGTCACAGTGCACAAGGACCCAGGTCCAAGCTTTGATCTAAACCTGATAGGGGAAAGATTTATAGAAACAGAAACTCATGCCATGCTTCTTCTGAGAGCTGTGAGGTGCCTCCTGAGGGCTGGAGGGTGAGTTTATACCTGCTCAAGGATTAGGGAGATTTCCTGTGCCCTTGTCCTCTCCCCCTAGCTGCTCCAGCATCCACTGGATTTGCTGCTAGGGGGACTCAGTGATAGACAGGAATCCTCTATCTGCTCCTGGTCCTGAATGGGTTCCCAGTAGCCTCTTCCCAGTGGGTATGGCAGCAGAGGGACTGACCCAGAGATGGGACACACCTGGATCATCATTCATGGCTGGAGCCCAAGTCCCCTACCCACAGCCTGGCCTGGTGGGTTCTACCTTGGTCCTGCCTATGGGGGACCAGCATGGCTGTTGTCTGAAGGGGTGGGAGCTGTGGCTGGCTGCCATGAACTAGATTCCAGCCTAAGAGGCCAGCAGCAGCCAGGAGTGGCTTAGGGCAGTGACAAACTTCCTGGTGCAGGCAGGGCCCTTACCTGGCTAATCTCCCTGGGCCACGTGGCACAAGCCAGTGGGTTATATTGTGCAACCCCTCCTGTTAGGTCAACACATGAGTGAGGCCCAGTTTGTGGGCAGCTAGGAGAGCTGGCATGGCCTGTCCTTGAGCCTGGATCATCAGCCTCACCTGCATCACCATCACCTGACATATGCCATGCCAGGAATCAGGCTTCGGATCTCATGCTCAAATTTCCAATACAGTGATCCCTTTTGGACAGCTATAGCAATAGATTGTCAGCCTCCCCCCTCAATTTTCTGAGGACCTCTAGGTGCAAAACTAAACATCAGTTGGTGAACAAAGGTCAATCTTATCAGTTTTATATGTATTTTTTTTTCCTGTTTAGTACTCAAATATAGTGGAGATGATCTTTTTCTTTCATTTGTTCTTCAGAGACAAATTCTGAGGTAGAGAGGGAAAGATGATGGGGGAAGAGGCAGGGAGAGGTCCTGAGTATAGCACCTCAATCTGAGGCTGGTTCATGTCATGCTGGTATTCAAACTCAACCTCATAATTGAGAGTTCAGTTCTCTGTCCACTTAGCTTTCTTTCTCTCTCTCACTCGCTCACTCACTTTTCTTCCGTGGCATATGTGTGTCTACGGGTGTAATATAATGTCTTTATTTATATATAATTTAAAAGAAACAGAGCAGAATGGGAGAAGATGGGAAGACAGAGACACCTGCAGCCCTACTCCAACACGTGAAGATTTTCCCCTGTAGATGTTGAGCCTGACACCTTGTGCACTTCAGTGTGTATACTTAAGCAGATGTGCCACCACCTGGTCTCTCATTGGTATAATATACTGGAAAAATTCAGCCTAAAATAATGAAACCCAAGTGATGATGAATACACACACACACACACACACACACACACACACTCCAGAAAGGAAAACACAAAGCAGAATTTGCTTTTCCTGCTCCTCCCCTGGCAGCCTCCACTGCAATGGAGGGAAGGAATGAGGGTTGGAATGGGACTGGGGTCTGATCACCTTCCTACCCCACGCATCTCCTTTCTCTAGCCCCAGTTTCGGAGGGCGCCATGCTGCACGCACCTCAGCTAGCTGGTGGATGGGGGATATCTGGGCCTGTCTCAGCCTGGGACTAGAGACAAGGCTTGCAGACAGGTGGCTGGACCCCTATGGGCCAGCTGCGGGCTGTAGGCGGGGCTGGGAGCAGCTCAGCGGCCTTATTCAAGGTGAATCATCAAGGCCAGGCCCTGGCCCCTCCCATGCAGCCTGCACCTGGGCCAATGGCGCTGCATGGGGGCGGGCGGGGCTCCCCGGGGGCCCACTTTCTCCATGCCCTGGGCAATTATTCACGCACCTGGTCCATTGCTTGCACCGGGTGCTGCTGCTTGACCACTTTCCTTGGTCGCTCCATCCAGGCCTCAGCACAGCCTCTCCCTGGGTTCCCACACCCTCTCCTGCGCCACCCCGAGCTGGAAGGCAGCGCAGAGCCCAGACTGGAGTTGGAGGTGAGTGTCCATGGCGGGGCAGAGCTGGGGTGGGAGGGAAGGTGGCGCCAGACAGGCGGTCAGTCCTCTGAGCAGCCAGGCTTCAGGGTGACTCGGCGGCGTGGTGGCCCGAACTTGGGGCCCCATGAAGCCTGCGCCGGGCCCTGGTCGCCCGCGGGGTGAGCCGGGGGCTGTGCTTTGCGGGGACAGAGAGGTCGGGGGCTTCCAACACCTCCAGGAGGTATGGAGCCCGGTCCCGGCACCTCAAGGGCCTGGCGGGTCAGGACCAGGTCTACTGCTCCCGGGAGTTGCTCTCCGGCCATGCCAAGCCCGGTCCCAGGAGGAGAGAGGGGCCTCCAGCGCACCACCCCTATTGGAGGAGCAGGTGGCTGGGATGCCGCACATCACCCCAGGAGCTTGGGGGGCCCTGAGCTCAGCTCTTCGTGGGGGGCGACTGGAAGGGGCGCACCCCGCGGGCACACGCCGCCCTGCCCGAGGCTGGTTTGGGAGGCTGTCCTCAGGGCATGGGCGCTCAGGTCCCCCATCTCCAATGCCCCGCCCGCAGCCCCACCATGCTTCTGCTGAGGGCTGTGAGGTGCCTCCGGAAGGCGAGGGGGGATTAGGGAGATTTATGTGACCTCACCTCCTCCCCCTAGCCACCCCGTTGGCTAGGTGAAGCCCCAGTCGCCTGGCTGCTTGAAGCTGGCGATTAAATGCTGCAATTCATCCCGGTGCTGGGTGGTGGCTGTGTATTGTGCTCCCCCCGCCCCACCCCTTGGCGGGGTCACAGCCTCCAACTGGTGCGCCCTGTGATAAGGACAGTGTATGGTTTCTCAGTCCAGGCGGCACTGCTGACTGTGGACTAGAAGCCTCAAGCAGGAACCTCTGGCTTGCTTTTACCATTAGGCCCCCTTCCAGTCTCCTGTCCTGTGGTTGTGAGAGAGCAGGGGAGGGACAGGCCATAGAGCTGTGTCCTCAGTTTTGTGAGATTTCAGTATGTAATCTAGAGCCTCCCACATGCAAGGTCTGCACTCTGCCTGCAACACTACAGGGATTCAGGCCTGGTCATCTCTGCCCAGCCTTCATGCTGTCTCCCACCCCACATTCAATGTTCCTAAGAGTGTTAGTATAGTACAAAGGATAAGAAAGGGGGAGAGAGGGAGCAACACCACAGCACTGCCTCGTTTGAGTTTTAAGTTGCAGGTTTCACTGGCTTTACCACCTTCTCTGCTCATTAAATTGTTTATTGTTTATTGTTTATTGTTTAATTGTTTATTGCATTATTCTTTTAAAACTATGTTATTTATTTGGAAGACACAGATCAGTTGTGGTGATAGAGACCTGTAGCACTGTTTCACTTTTTGTGAAGTTTCCCCCCTGCTTGGTAGTACTGAGGCTTTAACCCAGTGCATTATAACATGTGTGCAGCACTCTCCTTCCCCTACTGTATTTATTTTTCTACTAGAACACTGGTACACTCCAGCTCATTGTGGCAAAGGGAATAGAGCCTGTGACTTTGAAACCTCAGACATGAGATTCTTAATTGCATCAGCACTGTGCAGCCTCCCCCATCCTGATGAGTCTCAGCTGGCTGTGCTTACGGCTAAATTTCCCACAAGTAACCTCGTGCCCCACCTGCAGTGAGTCAAATTCAAGAGTGAAGCTTGTTCACAGGTGTATATCTTTTTGTCCTCTCTCCCTAACCCTTCTATTTTTTATAGTCTATCTAATTAAAATGAGAAATAATGGGAGTCGGTGGTAGCGCAGCGGGTAAAGCCATGTGGCGCAAAGCACAAGGACTGGGGTAAGGATCCGGGTTCGAGCCCCCGGCTTCCCACCTGCAGGGGAGTCCCTTCACAGGCGGTAAAGCAAGTCTGCAGGGGTTGAATATCTTTCTCTCCCCTGCTGTTTTCTCCTCCTCTCTCCATATCTCTCTGTCCTATCCAACAACAACATCAATAAGACACAATGACGATAAAACAAGGGGGGAATTTAAAAAAAGAAATATTAAGAAATAAAATGAAAATATGGCCACCAGGACTAGTTCATCCGTACTTGCTGTGCCCCAGTAATAACTTTGTTGGCCATATAAAAGAGAAATTTCTCTTTTTTCATAATTTCCACATCCAATGTAAACCTGTTTTAAAGCTCAAAGTCTTAAATGGTTATAATGCTGACTTTTTTTTTCAGAGAGAGACACAGTACAACACTGTATCTTCCCTCGGGATGATGGGGACTGGGACTGAATTTGGGTTGTGCCCATGATAAAGGAAGTTCACTGTCCCAAGAAACTCTCCAGTCAGCCCACATTTAACCCATTTTGAGTCAATCATCTGCCATTTTTTGTCTCAGATTTTACTTCTCTGCACTTTCTCAGTTGTCTGTTGTTGCAATTTCATGAAAACACTGTCGGGGTGTTGTTTTCCTTATCCAAACCATTGACTATGGGTGGATCCTGCCTATTTTTATAATTAATTTCTGTTGATATCTATATCTCCTGGGATTACACCATCTCACTAGCTAATATTGTATTTTTGTCAGTAGGAATCTCTTGGTTTGATTTTGCTTTTCAAGATAGACTTATTCTTAATTAGACTCTTAATATTTGGTCTGAATGTTTACATCTCCTTTAACTTTTTTAACCAGGGAACTGGAAATTTTAATTGGGATTATCTTAAATCAGCAGATGGTAATAATGTACTGTGGCCATTTTTTTTCCATTGTATGAGCATGATTGCCTTCACATTTATTTAGGGATCATGTGGTTCCTTTGGGTATTATTTCATAATTTTTAGGATGTGAGTCGTATGTATATTCCAGGAAAGTGCTTTAGTTGTGCAACCTTATTTTGCACTTCTGAAATACAAATTTTGATTCTTGATAATACATACATGTTTTAAAATCAATGTTGTCTTTATTTTAAATGTTTACACAAATTCTCTAGTCTACTTCAGATCACTTTGAATTTTTAGCAGGATATGTAAATGGCGTGACATGGTCTGTGAATAGGTATTGCTATATTTTCTCTCTCTATCTCTCAGTGTGTGTGTTATATTTCCTCACTTCTCTGGATCAGGTTTTAGGAAAGTATGAAGTGATAGCAGGTGTCATGCTCTATGAAGAGAGTTCTGTTTAGATCTCATAGTATATATGCTAATAAAACTTTCTCAATATGTGAAGTAAATATTAATGAAGATAATATGATATTTGAGTTTAACTTATAATATCAGTGATAAATGTGTTTGTGGTATTTGCAATAAATATCCACTGTGCCTACTCCCAGACCACTATGTTGATATTTTATAAAGTTTAAAATATTTGTTACTTTTTAAATATTTTATTTATTTATTTTAATTTTCAAATATTTATTGATTTTACTATTAAATATTTTATTTATTCATGCATTTCAATATTTTATTTATTTATTTTAAATTTTATTATTTTACAAATTTTATTTGTAAAATTTTAAATATTTAATTTATTTAATTAATTAATTTTATTTAGCAATAAATACAGAAGAAGAAACAGATTAGGCCAGCAGTGCTCATTTCTAGTTGTTGTTGGTGCTGTGAATTGAACCTTCAGACATAGAAGTCTTTTTGCATAGCTATTTTGCTATAACAGAGCTCTAAAATTATTCATTAAGATAGAGATGAGCAGAGGCCCAGACCGACACCCTGAATCTTAGGATGCTGGACCTTGTGTTTTAGATTTCAAAGTGTTATACACTGTTTAATCAACCCAACCACTTCATTCTGAAACAATAATGACTATAAAGAGCATTGAACTTCTTAAACCAGAGCTAAACCATGCTCTGGTGTTTCTGTTTATTTATCTCTGTATCTCTCTCATTAAAAGTAATAAAACATTTAAAAAAGAGTATTTCATCTTATGTTTTCTGTACTCTAATATTCTTTGTGGTATTAATGAATTCTACTTGGCTTTCATGTTACTGGCTAAGTGTTAAATTATTAACTAGGGATTAAGAGATGTTACAGTTTCTCAGGCTAAGGATTGTGCATTAAAGCCTAGCATAAATTTGTATTATTTATCCTTTCTTTTTGGCTCCAGGGTTATTGCTGGGGCTTGGTACCTTCACTGCTCCTGGAGGCTATTTTTCTCCTTTTATTGCCCTAGTTGTTTATCATTGTTGTTGTCATTTGCTATCATTGGTAGATAGGATAGAGAGAAATTGAGAGAGAGAGGAAGGGAAGATGGGGAGAAAAAGATAAGACACCTGCAAACCTGCTTCCTGGCTTGTGAAAGGACCTTTCTGCAGGTGGGAAGAAGGGGCCTCAAACTAGAATCCTTACACTAGTCCTTATGCTTTGCACCATGTGCACTTAACTCACTGTGCTACTGCCCAGCCCCCAAATGTGAGTCATTTATCTGTAATAATTGTAGTGAATATCCTGTACTAGGATTATTAGCAGAATGTTATTCCTAATATGTAAAGGTCATAAGTCAAAGAGATACATTTCGCAGTTAACAGGGCATTGTTCTGTCACAGGAATGGATCTAAAGTGATTTAAAAATTAATTTACTGAGGTATTTTTTTTTGTTCTTTAAATCTTTATTTTTTTGATGTTCCGTATACAACCACATGCAAGTTTGTTTGATAACTTTCAAAACCAATGTAAAATACAGAGCTTTAAATTTTGTGCTTCTAAGAATATTTTTCTGAGTCTTTAACTTTATATATATTTTCTATTAGGAGGCTAGTGGCTTATGATTCAGTTGTTAGCACATGGGCCAAATTATTCAGCTTTCCATGATACGTGTCTGTAAATCACGTCACAGGCCAGCCCAGGTGTTAATCTGTTCTAATATGGCTCATGTGTGATTGCAGGTGGCCACAGTAATAATCCTACAAGATGCATTTGTGACCACAGACTTTGCAGTCTGGGTTACACATAGCCCCAGTTAAATTTCTTTTTATTTTTTTATTGGGGGATTAATGGTTTACATTTGATAGCAAAACACACTAGTTTGTATATGCATAACATTCCCCACTTTTCCACATAACAGTTCAACCCCTACTAGGTTCTCCTCTGCCATAATGTTCTTGTTAAAAATGTAATCAAGTACTGGTGAACACACAATCCAGGTAGATTCTAGGGATGCTGTCATGGTACTCTGGAATGTCCTTTTATACACAATTAACTTTAACTCAACCATCTTTTCCAGGGACAGGCTCTTTTCTCCAGGTTGAGAAATTTTTTTCTCCTTGGGTGAGGTCTATTCTTCAGTGCGTGTGGGAAGTCATTGGAAAGTATATAGGACAACACATCTTTTTTAGCATTTGTTGACTATATGTATATTTTTAACCCCTTTGTGTATGTGCCCAATGATAGAATGAGTGATGGTTTAAATCAGTGTTAGCAGACAAGCTCTGCTCAATGATGGTTGTCTGTCTGAATCACAGGATGTTATGAATATATCTATTTGCACTACTTTAAAATAAATATTTACTTATTTATGTGTTATATATCTTATTTGTTGGATAGAGACCGAGAGAAGCTGATTGGAAAGGGTCCATAAAAGCTGTTTCACTTGCATCACTGATTTATGGTTCTGAAACTCACCCCTCATTCAGCACCACAGGTGGGCACCCGGGAGTTGAACACAGGTACTTGCACATAGTAAGATCAGTCTTCAGCTAGATGCCAAACCTGGCCTCTCGTTTATTTTTTAACACCCTGTCTGACCTGCCTGCTTTGACCCTCTCTGAGATTCTGTGCACCTGTTCTGACTTTCTTTGTGCGTGATCTGCTGGGCTCTGACCTGATTTGGTGGTTTCTGACCTGTGCACCTTCTCAGACTCTCTGTGCACCTGTGCTATGTGCTCTGACCTGTGTGATTTCTGCCTGCATACTCTTCTGATTCTTTCTGTGCAAGTACCACCCGTGTGATTTCCTGGGTCCTAGTTAAGGCTTCAGTTCTCTCATGAGTGGTTGGTGTTTCAGTTCTGCTTCAGCAGAGGAAACTTGCTCTGTGGAAGTTGGGCAGAATGTGGAATTTCTGCCATCTTGTCAAGTAGGATGGAGGCAGCTTCTGAGGAAACAGGTCTGCTTTGGGGGACTCTCTGCTCTGGTTTCTATCACAATGACCTTCTATGCTCCTGCACTGTCTCCCTGTAATCTTCCTTTGCCTTCTCTGTGCCCCTCTGACCTTCCCAAAGTCTGCTCTTACCCCTTTTGACCTTTCTTTAACCTGTTCTGTAGCTGTCTGACCTTCTTTGTGCATGCAATGTCCCACTGTTACCTGAGCATCTGCACTGATCCCAATTCACCTCTGTGCACAGGCTGGCTCTACTTCTCTGACCAACACTGTACCTGCTCTGGCACCCTCTGACATTTCTTGGGCTTGCTCTGATTCCATCTAATACTTTTCCAGGGCCTGCTTTGTAACCCTAAGACATTTGTGCAGCTACTTTGACTCCTTCTGGCATTCTGTGTGCCTGTTATATCACTGTCTGACCTTTGCTGTGCCTGCTTTGTTTCATCTGACATACTGAATGATGGCAGTGTCTCACTTTGACCTTCCACCTTCCTGCTTTGTCCCTCTCTGACCTTCTGTGTGCCAGGTCTGACACCCTCTGACCTTTTGTACTCCTGCTGTGACACTCTCTGACCTTCTGTGATTTCTGTCTGTACACTACTCTAATTCTCTCTGCTTAAGTCCCACCTATGTGCTTCCCTGCCTATGAGTTGAGACTTCAATCTGTTCAGAATTGGCTGGTGTCTCCTTTCTGCTGTGGCTTGAAGAAACTTGCTCTGTGGGTGGTGAGCAGAATGGAAGTCCTGCCATCTTGTCAAGTGAGATGGCGGCGTCCTCTGAGGAAACAGGGCTTATCTAGTGGCCTGTCTACTCTTGTTTCTGTTACAGTGATCTTCAGTGCTCCTGCTCTCTCCGCCTCTAACTTTCCTTGAGCCTGATCTGTTCCCCTCTGACGTACACACCTGCTGTGATATCCTCTGACCATCTATGTGCATGCTCTAAGCATCTTTGACATTCTGTGCACCTGCTCTGTCTCTGACATTCTGTGTACCAGCTCTGATCATCTTTGACCTCTGCACATGTTCTGACCTTTTGTGCACCTGCTACAACCTTCTGTACACCTGCTCTATCCTTTCTGACAAACTTTTCACCTGTTCTGACTCACTCTGTCCTTCTCTGTGCTTGCTCTGATGCACTTGATCTGTGTACGTGTTCTGACCCTCTCTGGCCTCTTTGATTTCTGCCTTCTCACTCCTCCGATTATCCCTGTGCAAGTCCCAAACATGGGGTTTCAGTTCTCTCAGAAGTGGCTATTGTGATAGTTCTGCTATGACTTCAGGAAACTAGCACTGTGCATAGTCAGTAGGGCTGCTCTGGTGGTCTCTCTGCTCTTCCTTCTGTAACTTTCTTCCTTTTGTGCTTCTGCTCTCTATCCCTCTGAACTTCCTTGCACCTGTTCAGTCCCCTCTGATCTTTCCTCAGTTTGACTTGACCATTTTGCACTTGCTTCCCCCTCTGACATTTTTGTCTGCTCTGTCCACTCTGAACTGTGCTCCTTCACTGATCTCCATTCACCTTCCATGCACTGACTGCCTCTAAACCCCTTCCTACATAGTGCCTATTCTCATACCTGATGACCTTTCCAGGGCATTCTCAGATTTCCTCTAACATTTCCTGGGACTGCTATGTGCCCCTAATACATTTTTGCACCTACTTTGACTCCCTCCGTCTGACATTATGTGCACCTGTCATGTCTCCCTTTGACCTTTCCTGTGCCTGCTCTGACCTACTGTGTGCCTGCTTTCACCCTCTGTGACCTACTGTTGGCCTGTTAGGAGTCACTCTGACATTCTCCACACCTGCTCTGACCCACTTTTATCTCCTGTGGCCCTGCTTTCTTTTCATCTAAACCTCCGTGCACTTGTTCTGTACTCCTGACCTTGTGTGTCCTTTCTGTGTCCTACACTGATCTGTGTCTCATCTATTGCCCTCTGAACATATATGCTCCTTCTCTGTCCCACTCCTATCTTCTTTTTTTCTGCTCTGTCCCTCCTGATCTGAACCTCTCTGATTTTTCTA
The DNA here is from genome assembly GCF_950295315.1 of Erinaceus europaeus. Classification (NCBI taxonomy): domain Eukaryota; kingdom Metazoa; phylum Chordata; class Mammalia; order Eulipotyphla; family Erinaceidae; genus Erinaceus; species Erinaceus europaeus. The sequence goes on along the minus strand of NW_026647185.1, from coordinate 32,607 downwards.
TGCATCTTCTCTGACCTGTGTGCCTGCTCTGATCGTCTCTGTGTCTGCTCTTTCCCCCTCTGACTTATTGTGCCTCTTCTGTTGCCCTCTCACCTTCTTTCCACCTGCTCTGACCAGCTCTTTATGTGTGCCTGCTCTGTCCCCATCTCACCTTCTGGCTGCCAGCTCTTTCCTCCTCTGACCTATGTTTGCCTGCTGTGACACACTCTGAACTTCTATGTGCCTGCTCGGATCCTCTCTGTCTTTATATACACCTCCTGACTCTCTCTGACCTTCTGTGTGCCTGCTTTGTTGCTCTCAGACTTTCTTTTTGCCTGATCCTCCCCCCCAAAGATCTTTTTGCCTATTTTTACTCACTCTGACCTTCTGAAAGCCTGCTCTGACCCTCTCTGACCTCTCTGACCTCTGTGTACCTGCTGTCACCCTCTGTGTTGAGCATCTTTTGCGACCTTCTCTGAGTTTCTATGCACCTACTCTGACTCTCTCTGACCTTCTGTGTGCCTTCTCTGACCCTCTCTTACATTCTGTGCTCCATCCTACTTTCTCTGAGCCTGCTCTGACCCTCTCTAACCTTATGTGCATCTTCTGATTTTCTTTACTCCTGCTCTGACCTCATGTGCACCTGTTAACCTTCTGTGCACCTGCTCTGAACATCTCTGGCCTTCTGTAACCTTCTGTATGCCTTCTCTAATGCACTCTGACCCTTTGTGTACCATGCACCTGGGCTGAGCTCTGACATCTGGGAGTTATCCCTGTGCTCTGCTCTGAATCTGTTTGCTAACTGGAAGGAGACCAAATTGTATTATATTATAATTATATTATATATTATATAATTAATTATAATTATTTAATATAATTAATATAATTAATTAATTAATTAATAATATATTAATTATATTATAATTATATTCTGCTCAAAACTAAAACACTAAGTTAGGATATTCATAAGACCTTCATTCTTGCATAAAAACAGTGGGTTTCAAAGTATATATGGTACATATGTCTTTGATTACAGTGATATTTAGTTGAGCAGTATAAATGTTCTCTGAAAGTATAGTCTATGTGGAGTAGGCGGTAGTGCAGTGGGTTACACGCACATGGTGCGAAGCTAGGACCAGCATAAGGATCCCAGTTCGAGTTCCCAGCTCCCCACCTGCAGGTGCATCCCTTCACAGGTAGTGAAGCAGTTCTGCAGGTGTCTTTCTCTACCCCTGTCTCTCTTATTTCTGCTGTGGCTTGAGGAAACTTGCTTTGTGGAAGGTGAGCAGAATGTGGAATTTCTGCCATCTTGTGAAGTGGGATGGAGACAGCCTCTGAGGAAACAGGACTGATCTAGTTGTCATTCTGCTCTTGATTTCTGTAAAAATGAACTTTGATGCTCCTGCTCTCTGTTCCTCTAGCCTTCCTTGAGCCTGATTTGTTCCCCTCTTAGGTGTGCACCTGCTCTGACATCGTCTGACCATCTATGCTCCTGCTCTGACATGCTTTGACCTTCTGTGCACCTGCTACGATATTCTGCATGCTTGCCCTGTCCCCCTCTGACCTCTTTGTTCTTAGTCTGTCACCTCTGACAAACTTTTTCCCTGGTCTCACTCATTCTGACATTCTTTTCACCAGATCTGACAGGTTCTGACCTCCCATGAACCTGCTCTGAAAAACTATCCTGTGTGCCTGCTCTGACTCTCTCTGACCTCTTTGATTTCTGCCTGCTCACTCCTCGGATTCTCTCTGTGCAAGTCCCGAAAATGCAATTTCCTGCCTCCTAGCTGAGGCCTCAGTCCTCTCAGAAGTTGCTGACGTCTCAGTTCTGCAAATGCTTCAAGAAACTTGCTTTGTGGAAAACAAGGAGTGCTGCTCTTTGGGGCTCTCTAGGCTCTGTTTTTGTAACTGTGACCTTCTATGCATCTGCTCTCTTATCTCTCTGGACTTTCTCGCACCTGCTCTGTTGCACCCTCTGATCTGCCCTGAGTCTGCTTTGACATTTTTGTACCTTCTCTGTCCCCCCCGACCTTCTTTTTGTCTGCTCTGTCCACTCTGACCGGCTCAACCATGAGGTCCCAGTTAAATCCCCAGCAGGACATGTCCCAGAGTGATGTCTGGTTCGTTCTCTCTTCCTATTTTATTATGAATAAATAAATTAATTCTTAAAAGAAGAAATTATAATTAAGGTGTATATATACATCTATTTATCAAAGGAGATAAAGAACACTCAGAGTAGCAGTCAGGTCCAGAAGTGCTGGGAATAAAACCTGAAAGTTCACAGAGAAGAGTCAAGTTGACCATCACTGAGTTTTTATAAAATTAGACTGCAATTTAATAAATGTTGACCAGTATATTTGATCTTAAGTCACAATTATCACATATTTACCTGATTCCAATTTCATAAGCTCTTGGCCACATGCCTGGACCAAGATTTAACTACATCTGGAAAAAAAAAGAGGGAGGTGGGGAATCAATCAGTAGTGCAGCGGGTTAAGTGCAGATGGTGCAAAGCACAGTGATGGGCTCAATGATCCCATTTCAAGCCCCCAGCTCCCCACCTGCAGGGGAGTCGCTTCACAGGTGAAGCATGTCCGCAGGTGTCTATCTTCCTCTCCCCCTCTCTGTCTTCCCCTCTTCTCTCCATTTCGCTCTGTCCTATCTAACAAAAATGACACCAATGGCAATAATAACTACAATAAAACAAGGGCAACAAAAGGAAATATATAAATAAATATTTTTAAAAAGTAAAAAAAGAGGGAGTCTCAGAAGTAGTAGGTGTGACTTAGAAAGGAAGAGAAGTTAGAGAAATAGGAATAAATGGGCAAATATATATATGTATATAATATATATATCTGTATATATATAGACATAGAGAACTACTGCATTTTCCAATAAAGGAAATGGAGAACCAGAACTCTGTAGTTGGAAAAGGTATTTCATTATACTCCTAAAATAGTTTTGTAGATCAATATTACATCACTAATAACAAAAAGAATTTTCCTGCTTAGTATTACTTTATCCATTACTAAGGGCTGCAACAAAATGCAGCTGAGCACAGGAATTCAGATTTTCCCAGTGGAGTCTTCCTAGAATAATAGAGAAACCTCATCCACTTGTAAAGCAAAATGGGAGACCACCACACCCGAGAGGGAAGAAAAAAATGTTTTAGCAATCTTATGTGCAATTCAAACCTTGCCATCTTTGACATCCATAGTGCCAATGCCTGAGATCCCCTCATTTCACAAAATGCTTACACAGAACTACAGGGTTTTCTGCCGCCTTGTGGCTACACAGCAGAATGCAGCTGTAGTCCCATTTGGCAACTCCCTATGGAATCTTCTCAGAAAATGACAGAAAGCATAGGCATGGGAAAGTCAAGTTGAGGAATGACTTAGGGAAAGAAAGACAGTTTTGTGAATCCAATGTGCCATTCGTTCATTCAAAACCACTTGTTCATAGGGAACTACATAGGCCAGGCAGTGGCACACATGGTGAAATGCACACATGACAGAGTGAACTTGCCTTGTCATGGGCACAACCCAGGATCAAGGCCAGTTCGTAACAGAGTGAGGTAGGGTTCTGAACTGTGAAGATATATATAATTTGCAAAGAGCATTCACTTAGCCCTCACACATGCAAGTCTTGTGATTTGGCCACAACTTCTTGCTTCACAAGTCTTCTTCTAGCATTTGCCCTTCTTCCGTAGCCAGTCAATAGCGTCAGGTTGAGCTTCACAAGTTATACAGCAGGTCTAAAGGTCTCTCTCTTTATTATTTTATATTTAATAACACACACACACACACACAGAGAGAGAGAGAGAGAGAGAGAGAAATACCAGGGCACTACTCACCTCTGGCTTATGATGGTGCTGGGAATTGTGACATTAGAAAGTATTTTGCATAACCATTATGTTGTCTAGCCAGCACTCTCCCTTTCCATTTCCTTCTTGCCTTTCAATGTCTCTCTATCCTCTATCAAATAAAACTAGTTATCTCTCTATCAAATAAAACTAGAAAGAAAAGAAAAAAATAGCTCCTGGCAGTGGGATTGGTTGTCACCAAGCCTCAGAGATAACTTAACCCTGGTGGAAATAGAAACAAATAAGTAAACAAACAAATACTTACATATATACATAATAAGGCCAGGTAATGGCACATGGTTAAGTGTTGTATGCTTTACATTGGGTTGTTCTAGTTCTCCCCCGCCAAGAGAATTGGATCAGTTCAGTTAATTTGAACTTGGCCCCGCCCCTAGGAACCCCCACAGAGTTCCAGAGGGACAGAGTTAGAGAGAGTGCTTGCGCCTCTGCAAAGAGACAGCAGAGTTCTGTTTGGTGATTAGTTTGGTTTAGTTTATGAATCATTGTTCCTGAATAAAGAAATACAGCTTCCCTGCCCAGCTGTTGTCTCTGGTCATCTCTGTTACCCGCCCGTGAAGCTAGCCTGGCCAGCTGGAGCCGCCGAATTTTAACAACAGTTAAGTGAACCTATTACAGTGCACAAGGACCCAGGTTCAAGCGTGTGATACACACCTGATGGGGGACAGCTTTATAGAAGTGGAAAATCAGTGCTGCAGATATTTCTCTCTCTCTATGTTCACCTCCCTTCTCAATTACTATCTCTATCCAATAATAAAAACTAAAAACATTTGTTTAATATGTTAAATAGTCAAAATTCCATGCTTAGTGGGTCAGGAGATAGCTCCTGGGGGGAGTGTATGCCCATCCATGTACACCTTCCAAGAGAGGAACAAGAGAGGCCTCAGTGCTGTGCTATCTCTCCCTGTGAGCATCCCTGTATCTGTATATCTGTGTCTCTAGAAGAAGAAATGATAATTTTCTTTTTTTGAGGTTTGATTTATTCATGAAGAAGATAGGAAGAGAGAGAAAGAAAGAATCAGATGTCACTCTGGTACATGTGCTTCCGAGGAGGACTGAACTCAGGACCTCATGTTTGAGAGTCCAGTGCCTTATCCACTGTGCCACCTACCAGATCACTATGGCGAAATTTGATATAGTTTCAAATATTTGATATTTTGAAAATATTTTATTTATTTTACTGGAGGAGCTAGCAACAAGTACAGAAGAAGAAACAGGTGAGGCCAGCAGTGATCATTTCTAGTTGGTGGTGCTGTGAATTGAACCTGGGAATTCTAAACCTCAGACATAGGAATCTTTTTACATAGCTATCTTGCTATAACACAAGCCCTAAAATTATTCATCGAGAGAGATGAGCAGAGGCCAAGACTGAGACCCTGAATCTTAGGATAGTGGTCCTTGTGTATTAGAGTTCAAAGCATTATAGCCTGTGTAATCAACCCAACCACTGTATTCTGAAGCAATAATGGCTATAAAAAGTGATGAATTTCATTCTCTGAAGTTTAATCTCCAGCACCACCGTAAACCTGAGATAAACCTTGCTCTGGTGTTTCTGTTTATTTCTCTCTGTATCTCTCTCATTAAAACTAATAAAACATTTTAAAAAGAGTATTTCATTTTATGTTTTCCGTACTCTAATATTCTTTGTGGTATTAATGAATTGTATTTGGCTTTGATGGTACCGGCTAAGTGTTAGGTTATTAATTAGGGATTGATAGATGTTAGTTTCTCAGGGTAAGGATTGTGCATTAAAGCCTAACATAAATTTGTATTATTTATCTTTTTTTTTTGGCTCCAGGGTTATTGCTGGGGCTTAGTACCTGCACTGCTCCTGGAGGCTATTTTTCTCCTTTTATTGCCCTATTTGTTTATCATTGTAGTTATTGTTGTCATTGTTGGACAGGACAGAGGAAAATCAATCAGCTCGGCTCCCTCTTTGTTTCCCCGCCTGGGTCTTTGCTCAGTATGGGAGGCATGAGTTCCAGTGCTTGATCAGGCAGTGGATTGGGATCTTCTTGGCATTAGTAAGATTTTTTTGTTTTACCAGAGCACTGCTTAGCTGCAGTTCATGGTAATGCAGGGGATTGTGCTTGGGACTTTGTAGCTTCAGGCAGGAGAGTCTTTTTGCATAACCATTATGCTATCTCCTCTGCCCTCTCTGTGTCTTTATTAAACAGATGCAGGGGGGAGGTGACCCCACAGCAGCTAGAGTGATAGGTGTGGGGGCAGCCTGGGTTGAGCTGCTGACTTCTCCCCTCTCAGAGGGCACCATGCCGCAGGCACCTCAGCTAGCTCAGGGCTGGTGGGGGTGGGGGGTGGGGGGTGGGGGGGTGGTGTGGGGACATCTGGGCGTGCCTTGGCTTGGGACTGGGGAGCAGGCTTGCAGGCAGTCGGCAGGACCCCTAGGGGCCAGATCAGGGCTGTAGGCGGGGTTGGGAGGGGCTCGGTGGACACAATCAAGGTGAATCCTCACGGCCAGCCATCAGCCCCTCCTCTGCCACCTGCACCTGGGCCAATGGCGCGGCACGGGGGGCGGGCGGGGCTCCCTCTTCAAGCAATTAATCCCAGGCGGGACTCATTGCCTGCCCTGCGGGCTGCAGCCTGCTCACCTCCCTCCTGCCGCGCCGTCCTGCCCCCGCACCCTCTCCTGCACCGCCTCTCCTGCCCAGTGGTGGCAGCTCCTCCCCAGGTGTCCCAGCAGAGGCCTCCCCCCCGCGGCTGTCTCCCGACAGTCAGGTAGCGCGGCCTCAGCTAGGCCCCCTCTTGGTTCCCCTGCCTGGGTCTTTGCTCAGTATGGGAGGCATGAGTTCCAGTGCTTGATCAGGCAGTGGAGTGGGATCTTCTTGGCATTAGTAAGATTTTTTTGTTTTACCAGAGCACTGCTTAGCTGCAGTTCATGGTAATGCAGGGGATTGTGCCTGGGACTTTGTAGCTTCAGGCAGGAGAGTCTTTTTGCATAACCATTATGCTATCTCCTCTGCACTCTCTGTGTCTTTATTAAACAGATGCAGGGGGGAGGTGACCCCACAGCAGCTAGAGTGATAGGTGTGGGGGCAGCCTGGGTTGGGCTGCTGACTTCTCCCCTCTCAGAGGGCACCATGCTGCAGGCACCTCAGCTAGCTCAGGGCTGGCGGGGGTGGGGGTGGGGTGGTGTGGGGACATCTGGGCGTGCCTTGGCTTGGGACTGGGGAGCAGGCTTGCAGGCAGTTGGCAGGACCCCTAGGGGCCAGCTCAGGGCTGTAGGCGGGGTTGGGAGTTGCTCCGAGGCCACATTCAAGGTGAATCCTCACGGCCAGCCATCAGCCCCTCCTCTGTCACCTGCACCTGGGCCAATGGCGCGGCACGGGGGGCGGGCGGGGCTCCCTCTTCAAGCAATTAATCCCAGGCGGGATTCATTGCCTGCCCCGCAGGCTGCAGCCTGCTCACCTCCCTCCTGCCGCGCCGTCCTGCCCCCGCACCCTCTCCTGCGCCACCTCTCATGCCCAGTGGTGGCGGCTCCTCCCTAGGTGTCCCGGCAGAGGCCTCCCCCCCCCCCGCGGCTGTCTCCCGACAGTCAGGTAGCGTGGCCTCAGCTGGGCTCCCTCTTTGTTCCCCCACCGGGGTCTTGGCTCTGGCGCCACCTCCTCCCGTGCCCCTCCAGGGAGTTCTGGGCGCTGCGTTCAGCCCATGCCCCTCGGCTTCACTTCCATCACTCTGCCTGCTGCGGAACAGGAACCCCCCTTTTATTTATTTTTATTAATTTTTTTTAGCAGAGCACTGCTCAGCTCTGGCTTATGGTGGTGTGGGCAATTGAACCTGGGACTTGAGAGCCTCAGGCATGAAAGTCTCTTTTGCATAACCATTATGCGGTACCCCACCTGTTTTTTTTACTTCTTTTTTGCCTCGTTTCCCTCCGTGTGGCCAAAGAAGGGAGCTGGAAGGCGGTGGTGGAGAGCCCAGACTGGAGTGCGAGGTGAGTGTCCAGGGCGTGGAGCAACAGGGGCGGGAGGGAAGGTGGCGCCATGCGGTTGGTATGTCCTCTGAGCCACCATCCTTCGCGGTGACCGCGGCGTGGTGGCCTGAACTTGGGGCCCATGAATCCTGCGCCCGGCCCTGGGTGGTCACCCGGGTTGATTCGGGCTCCGCTTGGCCGGGACACCCAGGTCGGGGGCTTTAGAAACCTCCCGGAGGGATCGAGCAGGGTGTCTGACGCCTCAGACTTCTGGCGGGTCAGGCCCAGGAGTAGCTCTCTGGCCAAGGCCAAGGTCCCGGGGGAGAGGGGGCCCACCGCACCTCCCCCAGCGGAGGAGCACGTGGTGGCTGATATCCCGCCCGTCCCAGTAGGAGTTTGCGGGGCCCCTGAGCTCAGCTCTGCGTGGGGGTGACTGGAAGGGGCGCACCCGGCGGGCACGTGTCCCCTAGACCTCGAGGCTGGTCTGGGAGGCTGTCCCCAGGGCATGGATGCTCAGGTGGAGCCGGCCATGCTGAATCCCCCTCCCCCATCTTCAGTTCCCCCCACCTGCTGCCCCGCCATGCTTCTGATGAGGGCTGCAATGTACCTCCTGAGGGCCGGGGGAGGCCCTTATACTTGCGGAGGATTAGCTATTTGGGTTTAACTGATAATATCTGTGAGAAATAGGTGTTTCTGGTATTTGCAGTAAAGTTTCAATAAAAAGCATTGTGGGAGAGCACACAGTTCACTGACATGTTAGCATTTCTGAGGTTTTCCCATCAAGCACCCTACACCCCAACTGAAGAGTAGGAGCTTAATAAGTGGTAAAGCACATATATTTTATTACAGTGCTATTTTGACTAATTTAAAGACAGTATATCAAATCGCATTGGGTTTTGTTTAAAGTTTTTTTTTTTTTTTTTAACCGGAGCACTGCTCAGCTCTGGCTTATGGTGGTGCGGGGGATTGAGCCTGGGACTTTGGAGCCTCAGGCATGAGAGTCTCTTTGCATAACTATTATGCTATCTATCCTCTGCTCTAACATTTCCTAATCTACATAATTAATAGAATAAGTTGTTGCCTTGGCTTGGGACTGGGGAGCAGGCTTGCAGGCAGGCTGCAGGACCCCTAGGGGCCAGCTCATGGCTGTAGGCGGGGTTGGGAGGGGCGCCATGGCCACATTCAAGGTGAATATTCATGGCCAGCCATCAGCCCCTCCTCCGCCGCCTGCACCTGGGCCAATGGCGCAGCACGGGGGGGTGGGCGGGGCTCCCTCTTCAAGCAATTAATCCCACGTGGGACTCATTGCCTGCCCCGCGGGCTGCAGCCGGCTCACCTTCCTCCTGCGGCACAGTCCTGCCCCCGCACAGCTTCTCCATGCGGTCCTGCACCCTCTCCTGCGCCACCTCCTGCCCAGTGGTGGTGGCTCCTCCCCAGGTGTCCCGGCAGAGGCCTCCCCCCCGTGGCTGTCTCCCGACAGTCAGGTAGCGTGGCCTCAGCTAGGCTCCCTCTTTGTTCCCCCACCGGGGTCTTGGCTCTGGCGCCACCTCCTCCCGTGCCCCTCCAGGGAGTTCTGGGCGCTGCGTTCAGCCCATGCCCCTCGGCTTCACTTCCATCACTCTGCCTGCTGCGGAACAGGAACCCCCCTTTTATTTATTTTTATTAATTTTTTTTAGCAGAGCACTGCTCAGCTCTGGCTTATGGTGGTGTGGGCGATTGAACCTGGGACTTGAGAGCCTCAGGCATGAAAGTCTCTTTTGCATAACCATTATGCGGTACCCCCACCTGTTTTTTTACTTTTTTGCCTCGTTTCCCTCCGTGTGGCCAAAGAAGGGAGCTGGAAGGCTGCGGTGGAGAGCCCAGACTAGAGTGCGAGGTGAGTGTCCAGGGCGTGGAGCAACAGGGGCGGGAGGGAAGGTGGCGCCAGGCGGTTGGTAGGTCCTCTGAGCAGCCATCCTTCGTGGTGACCGCGGCATGGTGGCCTGAACTTGGGGCCTATGAATCCTGCGCCCGGCCCTGGGTGGTCACCCGGGTTGATTCAGGCTCCGCTTGGCCGGGACACCCAGGTCGGGGGCTTTAGAAACCTCCCGGAGGGATCGAGCAGGGTGGCTGACGCCTCAGACTTCTGGCGGGTCAGGCCCACGAGTTGCTGCTCCCAGGAGTAGCTCTCTGGCCAAGGCCAAGGTCCCTGGGGAGAGGGGGCCCACCGCACCTCCCCCAGCGGAGGAGCACGTGGTTGCTGATATCCCGTCAGTCCCACTAGGAGCTTGCGGGGCCCCTGAGCTCTGCTCTGCGTGGGGGGTGACTGGAAGGGGCGCACCCGGCGGGCACGTGTCCCCTAGACCTTGAGGCTGGTCTGGGAGGCTGTCCCCAGGGCATGGGCGCTCAGGAGCGTGGAGCCGGCCATGCTGAATCCCCCTCCCCCATCTTCAGTTCCCCCACCTGCTGCCCCGCCATGCTTCTGATGAGGGCTGCAATGTGCCTGCTGAGGGCCACGCTAGGCGCTTAGATCTGCCAGGGATTAGCTATTTGGGTTTAACTGATAATATCTGTGAGAAACAGTTGTTTCTGGTATTTGCAATAAAGTTTCAATAAAAAGCATTGTGGGAGAGCACAGGTGGTGCCACAGTTCACTGACAACATGTTAGCATTTCTGAGGATTTCTGATCAAGAACCCTTGTCCCCAACTGCAGAGTAGGAGCATGGTAAGTGGTGAAGTACTCTATCTTGCCTTTCCCTGTTTTTTTTGTAATCTATATCCCATAAAGGAATGAATAAAAATTATAAAGCAGGGAGTCGGGCTGTAGCGGAGCGGGTTAGGTGCAGGTGGCGCAAAGCACAAGGACCAGCATAAGGATCCCGGTTCGAACCCTGGCTCCCCACCTGCAGGGGAGTCGCTTCACAGGAGGTGAAGCAGGTGCAGGTGTCTTTCTCTCCTCCTCTCTGTCTTCCCCTCCTCTCTCCATTTCTCTCTGCCCTATCCAACAACAACAATAATAACTACAACAATAAAACAACAAGGGCAATAAAAGGGAATACATAAATAAAATAAATATTTTAAAAAATGATAAAGCAATACTAGATAAATTAATTATTCTAAACTTGATGTTGATTTCAGGAATAGATATTAAGACTGCTTTCAAAAACATCTATCTTTTTACAATGCTATTTTCATTCTAATTTAAAGACTGAGTATATCAAATCACATTGGGCTTTGTTTAAAGTTTCTTAATCTACATAATTAATAGAATTAATTATTTTAAATCATTGTACTGTAGGATTTTGATAAGACTCTTATTCTGGTGTAATGACAGTGGCTTGTGAAGAATATATCCTACATATCTGTTTGAGTATGTTGATATCTTTATTTTTCAGATTATTTCAGATTATTTTCAGATAGACACCTGCAGATCTGCTTCACAGCCTGTGAGGTGACTCCCCTACAGGTGGGTAGCAGGTGGGATCCTAATACAGGTCCTTGTGCTCTGCGCCACATGCACTTAACCCACTGTGCTATTGCCCGACTCCCCTCATTCTGTTTTATTACAACAAGGAGGCAGCAAAGCACATAACTGTAGAGATTTTGTGCAGTGAGAGCTCAGGATTTGTCCCCGGTGCATGTCAAGGTTTGAATTACACATAGACTCCCCTAGACATCTGTTCTTTCCTCTTAGGTATGGGGATTCCGAATTTGGCTTTCCAAGTGGATGGGGCTTCACCATGGGGAGTTTGTGAATTCTCTTGCTCAGCTGCATTCTGCTGAGTGTCCACAAGAGGGAAGCACAAGAGAGGGACTAAGACTTCAGGCTTCTTCAGTAGTCATTCTATTGCATTTCTCTCCCAGTTCTTGCCATATACTTTTAATTGTTAATTGTTTTAATACTTTTTTAACATTAGAGATTGGGTTCACTCTGTTTAAAATATTTAACTTTTCATATATAGAGACAGTGAGTGAAGGAGGAAATAAGAGAGTGGAAAGAGACTGAAACATATGCAGCCCTCTTCACTACTTGTTAAACTTTACCCCTGCAGGTGAAGACCAGGATGTTCAACCTTGGTCTTTTTGTTCATTGTATGTGTGCATTTAACCAGGTGTGCTACCACCTGGTCCTCAGATTGTTTTTGAATCCCAGGGAGATTCTTTTAAATCAGATTCTATAACTAGTATTCTTCCTTAATCCCCTTTTATCTCTCACATAAGTGGATAAGTGTACACATTGAGGTGTGCAAGGTTTTAGGTTCCCCACCTTCAGGGAGAAAGCTTCACAAATGTTAGACTAGGGCTGCAAGTGTATATCTTTCTCTCCATGCTTTCAAATTTTTCAGTCTCCAACCACTTATAAAGGGAAATAAAAATAGAACAGCACACCCAAGCACACACTCACATGCCAATGAAGAGAAGGGAAGAGAGAGAGGGAGAGAGATAGACTACAGCACAGAAACCTGCCTAAGTGTGTTACTGAGTTTGACATGTCTTGCATTGCTATCAGCTACTGTGATGTTTTATGTTTGTGTGCTTTTCTTTACAGACTTGGCATGCAGTCCTGGCTCACGGGATTCAATATTTATGAATTCTCATCTGTCACAACATGGAACTACTGGACAAGGTAAGAACTTTGAAAGTTGGGCGAGGGTGTGAGAACACTCTGAAAACACCAAGGGAATGTTGGGGAAACCTTTCATAGCCTGGATGATTGCTAAGCAAAAGGTCCCAGTAGCAATACATCATAGCATTAGGTAGTGAGGTGCTAAGTATATTTTTTCACTAATCAGCAGGTGTATAAATATTGTAAACAGTAATTACAAAATGTACCATTTACTTTAGGGTTCCAATTGCACTACCTTTATAAATTTTTGTTCTGTACTTGGCCTCCAGTGTATATGACATTTTACAGGTTTGCAGTTTAAATTTCTTTTTCATTTTTATTTGTTTTTATTTATTTATCTATTTTAAAAATATTTATTCCATTTTGTTATTTTTATTGTTGTAGTCATCATTGCTGCATAGGACAGACAGAAATGGAGAGAGGAGAAGACAGAGAGGGGGAGAGAAAGACGCCTACAGACCTGTTTCACTGCTTGTGAGGCAACTCCTCTGTAGGTGGGGAGCCGAGGTCTTGAACTGGGATCCTTAGACCAGTCCTTGTACTTTGTGCCACCTGCAGTTAACCTGCTGTGCTAACGCCCCACTCCCTTTCATTTTTATTTAAAAAAACTGTTTTATGTATTATATGAGAGTAAGAAGTTGATAGGGGAGTGTGGATAGAAATGACACATACCTAGAGCCCTTCTTCCACATGCATGAAGCTCCTCCCCTGCTAGTGGGGACCATGGTATTTTACTGGGTTCTTGATCACTGTAATGTGTGTACATAACCAGGTCTTGCACCAAATACCCCCATACCTTTCTTATTTATAATGTCTGCTATTTAAAATGTTCTCTTTATTTATCATTTGATGCTGAGATATTAAGAAGAATAGGGAGGTTGGGATAGGGAGATTCAGAGATACCTGCAGTGCTACTTCATTAAATTCTCCTGATATGGCCTACAAAACTGTTTTACACAAAACTAATTCATGTATCAAAAGGTGTGTGTCTTTCAAATTGAGTATAGTAGTTGTCTTTATGAGGTTGAAAGTTCAATCCTTCACTAGTCATTCGGGGTCATACTCTGGATTTTCTTTCTGCTTACCTCTCTGAAAAAAACAGAATATCATTGTAGTTCTCTATCAGTTTCAGAACCTCATGCATACCTGTTCTATTGTCTTCCAAGTATCATCCTAACCTGCACTACACCACATCAATAAATATTTTTAAAAAAATGTCTCTGGCCTTTTTTTTGATTTCGAGGTTATTGATAAGAATTTAATTGTGAAAGTGTTTTGTCATTCTGGACTATGTTTCACTGTGTCTTTGCTAATGTGTTTACATGAAATAACTTATTATGCATGCCTGGTTTTCCTTTCAAACAAGTTTCTTATATTAGATGATGTTAACTGTGGTTGATCAACATAACTGCTTTTTATATAGTCTGTTTTATGTAATTTGCCATTGCTGTGGGTTGATCATGCTTAGGGGGAAATGACATTTGCAGAAGTGTTGGTATAAATGTTATGACTTCTTTTTTAAATTTTTACTTATAAAGGGGAAATATTGGCCAGAACATAGGATGAGAGGGATTTAATTCAACACAATTCCCAACATCAGAACTCAGTATTCCATCCCCACCCTTGCTAGCTTTTCTATTTTATCCCACTTAGAATATGGATCCAGGATCATTATAGGCTGTGTAAGGTGCATTTTTTCCTCTAGAATTGCTGGCTCTTGGTGACTGCATCTTGAATCTACTGCTCCTGGAGGCTATTCCCCCTATTTTTGTTGCCCTTTTTTAGAAATAATTTTTGTGGTTATTATTGTTATTCATGTGGTTGTCATGGATAGGAAAGAGAAATGAAAACTGGGTGAGAGAAAGTAGCAACACCTTGCAGGTACGGAGCAGGGGGCTGAAAACGGGATCCTTAGGCCGGACTCTGCACTTTAGGCTGTATGTACTAAACCCATTGCACTACAGCCCAACACCCAAGAAGTTGCATTTTCTACTCTGTACCCTGTGCATCATTCTATGTTACCTTAGCCAGCTGCAACAGTGCCCCTGTCCCTAAAGTTCCATTGTTTTTTAAAAAATATATATTTACTTTTTGTTTCCCTTGTTCTTTTTTTTTTTTTAGAGGGACCTGATCAAAGTCCCCTACTTTTTTTCAAATATTTATTTTATTTATTCCCTTTGTTGCTCTTGTTTTAATGTTGTAGTTATTATTGTTGTTGTCGTTGTTGGATAGGACAGAGAAATGGAGAGAGGAGGGGAAGACAGAGAGGAGGAGAGAAAGATAGACACCTGCAGACCTGCTTCACCGCCTGTGAAGCAACTCCCCTGCAGGTGGGGAGCCGGGGCTCGAACCAGGATCCTTATGCCGGTCCTTGTGCTTTGCGCCACCTGCACTTAACCCTCTGCTCTACAGCCCGACTCCCTCTTTATCGTTCTTGAAGTTGTTGTTGTTCTTGTTGGATAGGGCTGAGAGAATACAGAGAGGAGGTGAAGACAGGGAGAGAGAGGCAGAGACCTGCGGCGACTCCTGCAGATGGGTAGCCATGGTCTCGAACCACATTCCTTATGCAGGTCCTTTGCACCACCTGTGCCCAACCCGCTGCACTACCACCCAACTCCCCTAAAATTCCATTCTTATATGGAAAAATTTAATATTTCATTTACATTAAGGAGAGAAAATCAGAAAATCAGAGTATGATAGGCAGAAACAGAGAGAGATAGAGAGATACAGAGAAGTATCCCACAGTACAAAAGCCTGTTTCAGTGTCTTAGGGACTGGCCTTGAACCTGGGTTGTGCCATGGCAAAGGCAGTTCACTCTCACAAGTGCTTTTGCATAGATGAATGGTATTGGATTCTGGATACTGTTTCTTCTCCAAAGAGATCTGCACCTTTCTTCTTCCCATTCCCATGCTTTATGTAGTTTTCTGTGAAGGCTCAATTGAGCATGCCATGGGGGGAGCTCAGCTGCATTCTGCTGTGTGTCCACAATGTGGCAGCTAGGCACATAATTTTGTGTAGAGATTTTACAGAATGAGGAGAGCTCAGGCTTTTTGCCCCATGGATGTCAAGGTTTGTATTGCACATAGGCTCCCATATGACATCTGTTCTTTCCTCTAGTGTGTAGGGCTTTCCCATTTGGCTTTCAAAGTGTATGGAGTTTCTCTTTCTAGTAAGACTCCATTGAGGGCTTGTGAATTCCCATGCTCAGCTGCACTGTGCTGAGTGTCCACAAGGGGACAAAAGAAGTGTGATGCTGAGGCATAGGGTAAGTGCCCTAGAATCAGTGGCCAAGTGTAGTGCCAGCTTGGTCTCTGGGCATGTCCAAAGAGCCTGGCCTATCAGAGCATAGGCACTATGTAGAGGAGCGGCCTCAGAAAACAGTGCAGCAATATGAGCCTATATAGGAGTTGTGGGTGTTGTGTTTGCAGAAATAGGCCAGTCAGCATACAGCAGGAGGTCCTTGGGACTGACATTAATGAGCAAGAGTTGAGTGCTGTCTGGGCGTACCTCTCTGTTGTTTTCGATGGGTTATGTTGTTTTCGCCGGGATGGCTTCACGGGCGGATAACAGATGACCAGGGACTTATGGTTGAGCTGTAGGCAGTATCTCTTTATTCATGCAGGACGCAGCACAATCTATGATGAGCTAAGCTAAACTCAAGTACTGTAAAACTCACAATGCTGTCTTTATATATACTTGCCAAGTAAGGTGGAAACAGGATGTGACATAGAGAGGGTGGAGAGAAAAGTGACTGAAAATCAGAGTGTGACAGAGAGGGGGCAGATTAGGTAAGAATCCTATCACTGAACCACAAATGCCCTGGAGGGTGGGTGGAACTTGTTAACAGTGGTTATGTAAATAGAATGAAGTGGTTATGTAAATAGAATAGTGTTAAGCAGGGGGGATTTAAACCCAATGAAACAGAAGGGGTCTCATGCATACCAACACCTCTAGACTGCTGGCCAATCAAAGAACAGGAGCAGTGACCTTCAGTGACTTGGCACAAGGAAGTCTATCAGCACAGGCAGTGTTGTGAGGGTGGGCTTCAGGGAGCATCCTGTCAATGAGAGCCCAGTTGCCTGTTCTGGGGAGGAATCCCTTGATAAGGCATCCTATCAGGCTCCAGCTGAATTGCTTTGCAGGTGGGCCACATGGATGCTGTCCAATGAGCAGCTAGTGGTGCCCCAGAGGGAGTGATGACATTATGGGCATACCTTAAGAACTGGCCTACTAGAGGGCAGTCCTCAGAAAGTTGCCTAGCAATCGGAGCCCAGAAATGGGGTTTTGGTGACTTGTCTTGAACCCAGCCCAATCTGATTTCACTAGAAGGGGCTCATGGGCAGGTCTTTAAGAGGCTGTCATGTGAGCCAGGAGGTCTGGTGGCAGTTCTCAACACCACTTGCCAATCTATAACTAGGCTGATATAATTATAATTAATAACTGATCCTCCTGGGCATGTCCAAGGACAATGGCCAATGAGATTGATGGCAGGCATTCTAGGCATGTCCTAAGTCTCTGACCTATAGTTACTGGGCAGTTAACAGTGGGTAGGCATTTTGAAGGAAGCCCACTAATGGAAACCCAGAGGTGCCCGTTGTTGAGCATGCTTCCTTTTAATTGCAAATCAGATTCCAGCCAAGGAATATTACTTTCTTTGATAGGCCGGCTTGCATGATTGTACTGTTGAAGTCTTATCAGGGCTATGGAGAATAGTAATGGTGAGAGTTAAAGACTTTAGGCTAATGGTTTCAGTTCCTTTTCACGTTGAGTGCTGAATCTTGCCAAAGCTTGATGACTATATCCATTTTTGCAGTTGTGATTGGTGTGTTTAGGCTATCTACTTCCTTTTTCTTGTATCTTGCTAGGTGATAAGGCTGTAAGATTCCATATTTTAAGATTATTCTCTTTCATAGTTTTGAAATATTTAACTCATAAGGCCATGAAGTTTATTTTCATTGGCTTTGTTGTGAGGGTACTGTGGTTTGCATTGTTAGTTCGACTGCTTTTTTTATGTTTCAAATATTTTTCTATTGTTGCAGTTTAACAATGTTTTGTTATAATGACCTGTTCTAATCTGAATCCTCAAACTGTAATAGATTCAAGTAGACTACGGGAGCATTTAGATATTCACCATAGCGACATGGAAACATGACTTACATTTTCTGCCCCATTTTATCCTTTACCCCCAAAATGACAAGATTCCAATCTTATCTCTGTTTACATAAATTACATCACTATTAGAGATATCTGTAGAGATAATACTACCCTTTAGAAAACATTTTAATCAACTTCTTTTGTATTTCTCATGAGGCAGCAGAAATGGACATAACAGTTTGCTGCTCTACCAGTTTTCTCCCTAAGTACTGTAACATATTTTGTTATTTTTTGTAACAGGTTTATTGATGGAACTCACATTCTGAAGCAATGTCAGTGCTCATAATAGCCATTTTTTATTTTTTTCTTCCTTTTTTGAGAGTGTTTGAGAGGCAAAGAATGGAACCAACTAGCACTCCTCAAGAACTCACAAAGCAACCCCCTTTATTTGGGACTGTGCCTCAAAGTTCATTACTTACACATGTAGCCTGCATTTTTGCAAGTGAGCTACCACCCAAACTTACTACTTTTTGGTAATGTGTGGTGAGCATTATTTGGTAATAATGAATCCCTTAACACAGAGACATAATCACCTGACACACAGACACACAGACACACACACACACACACACACACACACACACACAGACACACAGACACACAGACACACACACACACTGAGCTACAATACACTCATCTAGGGTGGGTATTGTATCTTGTTTTTCAACAGGATCTGAATTCCTAAAACCATTGTGAAGGTAGGTGCTGCTCCTTTCAGGCACAGAAAAAAAAAACTTCGGACCTCATCAAAAAAAGGTAAGGAGTAGTGAGAATAGTTGAGAGAGTTAAACAGGTGTATGGTTAGTTTTAGGTTTTAAGTTTGAACTGGGGCTCACAGCCTTCTAGTTATCTTCCACTAACTTTTCTCTCTTTCTGGAAGTGTTAACCAAAATTATTTGGCACACAGATGGTAGCAGTTATGGGCCCTGTAATTTCCTCTTGTGGCATCAGGCTTTATATTCTATGTCATCTCAACTTTAGAGGTCTACAAGCACACATTCTGTGAGTTAGAAACTTGTTTTTAGAAAGTATGTGTGTAGATAAGGGAATATGTCTGAGTTTGAATTTGAAGAGTTTGCATTAGAGGTTAAGTTCAGATGAATGTTCAAGCCAGTATTCAAATACTACTTATAACCCTGATGGTGGTTATATGTTTGGCTGTCTCTCATACAAATACTTGTCTCAAATCTCTTTTCCTCTTAATTCCTGATAGAATTTTTTTAAACACCCAAGAGCTTTCATGTTGCACATGTGAGTCCTCTCAGTTTTAGCCCTCCCTGCCACAAAAATATTATCTGACTCAAAGTATTGGCATCAAGGCTATTGCAAACAGATTGTTCACCCCATATATAGCACAAATATAATCTGTGAGTTCAGTGCATATAGCCATTTCCACACGCACCCAACCAAAACATATGGTTGTGTTTGGTTAGAGAAGCTTTATATGAGTGTTAGAGTAGGTCTTCAGTGTCTTTATCACTCCCCTTATCACTCTTGTGCTGTTGTCAGAGCCTCAGCGCTTGATCACTTTCAGCAACCACCTTCACACATTTCATACATATAATAACTGTGTACGTAACCTGTGAAATTAACATGTTTAAATGTACAGAATAGTGGTGTTCTGTCGCCCTCTTGTGGACATTTAGCAGAATGCACCAGAGAACAGAAAAAAATATTGAGTTTAGGATATTTGCAGTTTAGGGTTAGAAATTAGGGTTAGGGTTGGGGTTAGGGTTGCTAGCTTAATGGTTGTTAGGGATGTTAAGGTTAGGGCTAGGGTTTAGGCTGGATGTGTCATAACTCTGACCCTTTTTTAGTTTTTACAATTTAGTTAGGTGTAAGGATCCTGGTTCGAGCCCTCAGCTCCCCACCTGCAGGGGAGTCACTTCACAGGCGGTGAAGCACATCTGCAGGTGTCTATCTTTCTCTCCCCTTCTATGTCTTCCCCGTCTCTCTCCATTTCTCTCTGTTCTATCCAACAACGAATTGTGTTTACGAGGGCAATAATAATAACCACAACAAATGGCCTCCAGGAGCGGTGGATTTATGGTGCAGGCACTGAGCCCAGCAATAACCCTGGAGGAGGAAAAAAAAAGATAACAGAGCAGAGAGGCCCCTAGAACAGCCCTACTTCCACAGGAAAGGCAGCACTGCCAGTCTCTGACACACTTCCAAGAAGCCTACTGCCATTCATCTGGAAAGGGCTCACTTCCCCCGTGACAGCTCCTGAACTTCAGCCAGCCCTCAACATGGCTAGGGACTGGTGACAATGCACCCTTGCCCTTCCTTTACTCTCATTGCTAAGGACTGTCTGGTTCCACCTAGGTACTGGGAGGGTCTGTGCTCTTACTGGGTGATTCGCAGCTAATACCATGACCATCTATGGTGCCTTTCCCTGAAGCTCCTTGTTAGGACTCTGAGGATACCCCCAGCACTTCTGCTTGACTTTGATTGGCTGTGTTTTAGAGAAAGCCCCCCCTAGAGTAGTAACCTGTGCTCTCATTGGCCAGCTTCTCTCTGAGCGCCACCCCAGGACCACTGCCTGTCCTGATTGGCCAATCCTTAGGGGCAGTCTATGAAGGTGAGTACTCTTGGTTCATGATAGGTCAGAAATCTCAATGACAGCCTACCCAGCCCTCCCTTCATGCTCCTTTGGCAGTGTCTTTAAGGCTTGCCTCAGAAGCGCCTTTGCTGGACTCTGATTGGTGTGTATCTCCAAACATGCACCCCTTAGCGCTTGTCTGGTCTCATTTCTGGGCTGTTTTCTGAGGCCTGCCTTCTGGACAATGCTGCCACCTTGTGGGCACACAGCAGAATACAGTAGTGCTCCTATTCTGCAAATTCCAGTGGAATGTTATCAGAGAAAGCAGACATGGGAAGAGCCAAGTTGGGCAGTGACTAGGGAAAGAAAGTCTTGTGAATCCAGTGTGCCATTCATTCATGCAAAAGCACTTGTGCAGAGGGAAATGCACACATCACAGTGAACTTGCCTTATGTACACAACCCAGGATCAAGCCCAGTCCCTAACACACTGAGAGAGGTTTCAGAGCTATCATGATATGTACATTTGCAAAGAGCATTCCCTTATATATGAATGAGACAAAGGTGAAGAGAGACAGAGCATCTCTCTGGACTGTGTGGACCCGTAGTCCTCCATGGTGCACCTCTGCCTTGGGTGGAACCAAAGAGACAGGCCAGCCATATGGATCTTTCACAACAGGCAGTCAGTCCTATGAGCAGCCATCATGCTTAACCTCCACCACCCTCCCCAATTCCCCACCCGCAGCCCCACCAAGTTTCTGTGGCCTTGATGTGCCTCCAGAGGGCTGGGGCATTATAACTGCCCTAGGATTAGGGAGACTGCCCTGGCCTAGGTGAAGCCTCATCTGCCTGGCTTCTGCCCAGCTGCTTGAAGTTTGGGATTAAATGCTCCAGCTCCTGGTGCTGGGAGGTGGCCGTCTGTTGTGCCCACGCTCACCCCCCCAAGGGCAGACTCCTAAGGGTACCACTGTGATCATGGCGGGAAAGGGGATGACCATGGAATAGAGGCCTCAGGCTGGAGCCCCTGGTCTGCTTTTTCCATTAGGCCCCCTTCCAGTATCCTGTCCTATGGTTGTGAGAGTAGGGGAGTGACAGGCTATAGAGCTGTGTCCTCCATTCTGTGAAATTCCAGTATGTAATCTAGAGCCTCCCACATACAAGGTCTTCACTCTACAACACTACAGGGACTCAGGCCTGGTCATCTCAGCTCAGCTTTTGTGCTGTCTCACACCCCACCTTCAGTATTCCTAAGAGTTTATTTTTAAATTATTTTTTAATTATCTTTATTGGATAGAGACAGTCAGAAGTCAAGAGCAAAGGGGTGCTAGAAAGGGAATGATAGAGTGACACCTGCATTATAATACATGCGTTTAACCAGGTGCACCACCCCCAGCCCCCCAAGATGTTATTTATTTTAAAAATTATATATTATAAAATCATATATATTTTAAATATTTATTCCATTTTGTTGCCTTTTATTGTTGAGGTTATTAATTGTTGTTGATATTGTCATCGTTGGATAGGACTGAGGAGGGGAACACAAAAAGGTCCAGATAGACATGTGCAGACCTGCTTCACCAATTGTGAAGTGATTACCTGCAGATAGTGACCTGGGGTCTCAAACCTGGATGCTTACAGTGGTCATTGTGCTTCGCACTACCTGCTACTGCCCGACTCTGCCCAAAAAGCTTATTGTAGTAAGTGGGATAAGAAAGGGGTACAGAGTGAGTGACACCACAGCACTGCCTTTGAGCAGGAACTCAAACCTAGATCGATCCACAGGTCCTTGTGCATCATCTTATGTGCACTTAACCAAGTGCACCTGTACTCCAATGCCTATAGTACCATCCTTATAATAAAACAATTAAATATTTAATTTATTTTAATATGAGAAACAATGAGTAAGTTTCTGTTTGAGACTACTCCTAGGTGTAGACCAAGTAGGTGTAGGTGTAGAAGTAGGTGGAGATCATGGTCTTTAAACTAGTCCTTCTTGTGTACTGTAGTACGTGCACTTTATCGGGTAGACCACTAACTGGTCTTTTGCCTGGTTTTTATTTTATTTTATTTTATTTTATTTATTCCCTTTTGTTGCCCTTGTTTTATTGTAGTTATTATTGTTGTCATTGTTGGGTAGGACAGAGAGAAATGGAGAGGGGAGGGGGAAGACAGAGGGAGAGAAAGACAGAAACCTGCAGACCTGCTTCTCCGCTTGTGAAGCGACCCCCTGCTGGTGTGGAGCCAGGCCTCGAACCAGGATGCCTACCCAGGTCCTTGTGCTTAGCGCCACCTGTGCTTAACCCTCTGCGCTACAGCCCGACTCCCCTTTGCCTGGTTTTGAATACAAAGGAGATTCTTTTACTTCAGAGCCTATTACGACTTCTAAGTATCCTTCATTATCCCTTTCTATATCTCAGGTCATTGGGTACGTTTACACATTGGAGTGCACAAAGTCTCAGAAGTCCCTGATGGCCATATGCCAGGAGAAATCTCCATGAGTGCTTTAGCAGGGCTCCAAATGTCTCTTTGTTTTATTTATCACTGTCTCTTCCCTCTCAATTCATCTGTTTATCCAATAATCCATAAATTATAATATGAGGTTACACCCATGCTCGCTTACACTCACGTGCCAATGAAGAGATTTGAGTGTGAGAGACAGGCAGACAGAAACAGAAAGAAGACTCCCCCTGCACAAAATCCTGCCCCAGTGTCTTAGGGACTGGGGTTGAAGCTGGGTTGTGGCATGCAAAAGCCAGTTCTCTCTGCAAAAGTGCTTTTGTATGTTTGTCACATTGCATTTGGATACGGTTCCTTCTCCAAAGCGATCCTCACCTTTGCTCTTCCTCTTCCCAGGCTTTGTGTAATTTCCTGTGAAGACTTCATTGAGAATGGCATGTGTATCTCAGTTGCATTCTGCTATGTCCACAAGGTGGCAGAAAAGATCATAGTTTTGTGTAGATTTTGTAGAATGAGAATTCCAGTTCTTTGACCTGTGGATGTCAAGTTTTATATTCCACATAGGTTCCCCATGACCTCTTTTATTTCCTTTCATGTGTAGTGCTCCCCCATTTGGCTTTCCAAGTGGATGGGGTTTCTTTCTCTTTCTGGGAAGACTCCATTGAGAGCTTGTGAATTCCCATGCTCTGCTGCATTATGCTGAGTGTCCACAAGTGCGAGACTGAGGCATAGGGCAAGTGCCCTAGAACCAATGGCCAGGTGTAGTGCCAGCTAGGTTTCTGGGTATGCCCAAATAGCTTGGCCTATCAGATTACAGGCACTGTCCAGAGGAGGGGCCTCAGAAAACAGTCCAGCAATAAGAGCCCAGGTAGGAGTTGTGGAGGTTGTGTTTGCAGAAACAGGCCAGTAAGGGTACAGCAGACAGTCATTGGGATGGACCACAGAGTCATTGCCCAATGAGCATGAGTCCATGTCCCTGTGGGCGTACCTCTAGACTGCCGCCCAATCGCAGAAATGCAGTGAGTTTCAGGGGTATGGCCCAGGCAGTGTTGTGTGGTTCAGCCTCAGCATGCAGCCAATGAGAGCTGAGTTGCCTGCTCTGGGGAAGAGCCTTTGAAAGTCGTCCTATCAGGGTCCAGCAGAAGGGCCTACTAAGTGGGCCACCTGGATGCTCTCCAATGGGCAGCTAGGGTAATTCTTGAGGCTTGAACCCCAGAGGGAGTTATGACCTTCCTAGGCATGCTTTAAAAATTGGGCTCTTAGTTTGCAGTCCTCAGAGAGCAACCTAGGAATGATAGTCTAGAAATGGGGTAGTTTGGGCTGGTTACTTAGATAAGATTTGAGCAGAAGTGGCATATGGGTGGTCTGTTCAGTGAGCATGTGGGGAGGGTAAGGTGGGCAGTAAATAAGACCACTGGCATATCACTGACCCTGGGCACTGATCCTCTTGGGCGTATCCAAGGATACTGGCCAATGATATTGATGGCAGGCATTCTGGGCATTTCCTAAGCCTCTGTCTGATCAGATCTTGGACAGTCAACTGTGGGCGGGCCTTCTGAAGGAAGCTCACTAATGGGAGCCCAGAGGTGGCCTTTGTTGAGCATGCTTCCTTTAAGTGCAAATCAGAGTCCAGCCAAGGACACTCAAGGCCAGGTCTTAGAGATGCTGTACACTGAGGTGGGGAGGGATCCATGCCCCATCCACAGAATAGGAGCAGTGATCTTCCAGAGATCCTCTATCAGAGCACAGGCAGTGTTGCAAGGGCAGTCCTCAGATAGAAGCCCATAGCTGGCCTGAGAGCAGCCGTTTGGGAGCTCAACTGTGTTCTGCTGTGTGGCCACAAGGTGGCAGGAAACAGTAGTTCTGTGTAGGCATTTTATGAGATGAACTTTAAGCTGTGTCTACTAAACTCTCTTCACTACAGCCCAACACCCAAGAAGATGCATTTTCTACTTTTTATTTTGTGCATCATACTATGTGCCCTTAGCCAGGTGCACCAGTGCCCCACTCCCTAAAGTTCCAGTCTTATATGGAGAAGTTTAAGTAATATTTAATTTATATTAAGGAGAGCAAATCTGAGAGAGAATTATGATATGATAGAGACAAAGGCAGACCAGATACTGCTTAGCTCTCTCTGATAAATCTGGAAATTGAAATAGTTTCTTTACAGTCTCAGGCACATGTTAGTGATTGCGTTTATAAAGTTTATTCTCTTTAAAATATTTATTTTCATTGTGTCAAGACAGATCTAGAAAGTATAGGGTGAGACAGAGCAGTAGACAGAAACTCCTGCAGCCCTATTTACCACCTATAGTTTTTCCTGAGCTAGGTGGAGACCAAGGTCTTCAACCTAGGTCTTTGTGCAATGTAGTGCGTTCACTCTGATTACCCCAGCAATGAGAGCCCAGTTGCCTGTTCTGGGGAGGAGTGCCTTTGAAAGTTATCCTATCAGGGTCTAGCAGAAGTGCCTTGGAGGTGGGCCACATTGATGCTGTCCAATCAATAACTGGTTGGACTTGTGAGTGGAGCCCCAGAGGGAACGATGACCTTCCTGGGCATGCCTTAAGAATTGGCCTGTTAGAGGGCAGTCCTCTGAAAGTGACCTAGCAATGGGAGCCTAGAAATGGGGTTGTTGAGACTTGTCTATATATCCATCCCAATCAGATTTGAGCAGAAGTGCCATATGGGCGGTCTTTAAGAGATTGTCCATTGACCATGCATGGAGGGCCAGGTTTTCAGTTCTCAAGACCACTGGCCAATCACTCTCCCTTGGCACTGATCCTCTTGGGCGTGTTCAAGGACACTGGCCAGTGAGATTTCTGGCAGGCATTCTAGGCATATGCTGAGCCTCTGACCTAGCAGAGCCTGGGCAGTTAACTGTGGGTAGGTGTTCTGAAGGATGGCCATGAATGGAAGCCCAGAGGTGGCTTTTGTTGAGCATGCTTCCTTTAAGTGCAAATCAGAGTCCAGCCAAGGGCATTCAAGGCCAGGTCTTGGAGATGCTGTCCACTGCGGTGGGGAGGCTCCATACCCCATCCACAGAATAGGAGCAGTGATTTTAGAGATCCTCTATCATAGCACAGGCAGTGTTGCAAGGGCAGTCCTCACATAGCCCGTGGTAGGCCTGAGAGCAGTTGAATGGGAGCTCAACTGTGTTCTGCTGTGTGGCCACAAGGTGGCAGGAAACACTAGTTCTGTGTAGGCATTATATGAGATGAACTTTAAGCTGTGTCTACTAAACCCTCTTCACTACAGCCCAACACCCAAGAAGATGCATTTTCTACTTTTTACTTTGTGCATCACACTATGTGCCCTTAGCCAGGTGCACCAGTGCCCCACTCCCTAAAGTTCCAGTCTTATATGGAGACGTTTAAGTAATTGATTTATACTAAGGAGAGCAAATCTGAGAGTGAATTATGATATGATAGAGACAAAGACAGACCGGATACTGCTCAGCTCTCTGATAAATCTGGAAATTGAAATAGTTTCTTTACAGTCTCAGGCACATGTTAGTGATTGGGTTTATAAAGTTTATTCTCTTTAAAATATTTACTTTTATTGTGTCAAGACAGATCTAGAAAGTATAGGGTGAGACAGAGCAGTAGACAGAAACTCCTGCAGCCCTATTTACCATCTATAGTTTTTCCTGAGCTAGGTGGCGACCAGGGTCTTCAACCTAGGTCTTTGTGAAATGTAGTGCGTTCACTCTGATTACCCCAGCAATGAGAGCCCAGTTGCCTGTTCTGGGGAGGAGTGCCTTTGAAAGTTATCCTATCAGGGTCTAGCAGAAGTGCCTTGGAGGTGGTCCACATTGCTGTCCAATGAATAACTGGTTGAACTTGTGAGTGGAGCCCCAGAGGGAATGATGACCTTCCTGGGCATGCCTTAAGAATTGGCCTGTTAGAGGACAGTCTTCTGAAAGTGACTTAGCAATGGGAGCCTAGAAATGGGGTTGTTGGGACTTGTCTATATATCCATCCCAATCAGATTTGAGCAGAAGTGCCATATGGGCGGTCTTTAAGAGGTGATCCATTGACCATGCGTGGAGGGCCAGGTTTTCAGTTCTCAAGACCACTGGCAAATCCAGTGTCCAAGGACACTGGCCAGTGAGATTTCTGGCAGGCATTCTAGGCATATGCTGAGCCTCTGACCTAGCAGAGCCTGGGCCGTTAACTGTGGGTAGGTGTTCTGAAGGATGGACAGTAATGGAAGCCCACAGTTGGCTTCTGTTGAGCATGCTTCCTCTAAGTGCAAATCATAGTCCAGCCAAGGGCACTCAAGGCCAGGTCTTGGAGATGCTGTCCACTGCGGTGGGGAGGCTCCATACCCTATCCACAGAATCTGGGCAGTGATCTTTAAAGATCCTCTATCAGAGCACAGGCAGTGTTGCAAGGGTAGTCCTCAGAGCAGCCCATGGCCGCCTGGGAGCAGCCGAATGGGAGCTCAATTGTGTTCTGCTGTGTGCCCACAAGGTGGCAGCAAACTGTAGTTCTTCATAGGCATTTTATGAAATGAACTTTAGGCTGAGTCTATTAATCCCTCTTCACTACAGCCCAACCCCCAAGATGCATTTTCTACTTTTTATCTAGTGCATCATACTATGTGCCCTTAGCCAGGTGTACCAGTTCCCCACTCCCTAAAGTTCCAGTCTTATAAGGAAAAGTTTATGTAATGTTTAATTTATATTAAGTAGAGAAAATTAGATAATTATGATTTGATAGAGACAAAGACAGACCAGATACTGCTCAGCTCTCTGATAATTCTGGAAATTAAACTAGTTTATTTACAGCCACAGGCACATATTAGTGATTGTGTTTATAAGCTTTATTGTCTTTAGGATATTTATTTTTATTGTGTCAAGACAGATCTAGAAAGTATAGGATGAGACAGAGAAGGAGACAAACTCCTGCATTCCTATTTACCACCTATAACTATTCCTGAGCTAGGTGGAGACCAGGGTCTTCAAACTAGGTCTTTTTGTGCACTTTAGTGTGTGCACTTAACTGGGTGTTCCACTAACTGGTCTTTTGCCTGGTTTTGAATACAAAGGAGATTCTTTTAAGTCAGAGCCTTGGTGGTATGCTTTCAATTCTGCTTAGAAGACACTCTGTTTTGATGATCACGTTAGGTTCCTTTGTATTGCTTAACTCTGTGGTCTATTTACATGATCATTGTTTTAATTGTTTTAATCCCTACTGGGTCAAGCTCTTTTTCCACTCAGTCCCCCCTCTCCTAGTCACACTCTGTTTTCCACCATTTAATCCCCCTGGTTTGCACTCTCTTCACTCCACCCCCTCTCCTAGTCACATCCTGTTTTACACCCTACCACTGTCTTCCTGGAGACTATAAATGTAGATGAATAAAGCCAACCTTGCATCCCCGCTTAGCCGTGAGTCCCTGGCCATCTCTCTCCCACCCGAGAATCTAGCCCAGAATCTGGCACCTGAACAGGGACTGTCAGAGCCTATTACTACTTCTAAGTATCCTTCCTTATCCCTTTTTATCAATCAGATAAGTGGATATGTGTACACATTGAAGCGCACTAAGTTTCAGGTAGAAGTCCCTGATGACCACATGCAGGGAGAAATCATGAGTGCTTTAGCAGGGCTGCAGATGTCTCTTTGTCTTATTCCTCACTTTCTCACTCTTCCCTCTCAATTCCTGTGTTTATCCTATAATCAATAAATGAAAACATGCGGTTGCACCCAATGCACAGCACACTTACTCTCACGTGCCAATGAATAGATTTGAGTGTGAGAGGCAGACAGAAACTGAGAGAAGACTCCCCCAGCACAAAAGCCTGCCTGTCTTAGGGACTTGGCTTAAACATGGGTTGTGCCATGCCAAAGCCAGTTCAGTGTGCAAAAGTGCTTTTGCATGTATGTCACATTGCATTCTGGATACTGATCCTTCTCCAAAGTGATCCTCACCTTAGATCTTCCCATTCCCATGCTTTCTGTAATTTTCTTTGAAGACTGAATTGAGAGTGGCATGGGAAGCTTAGCTGCATTCTGCTATGTGTCCGCAAGGTGGCAGCAAAGCACATCGTTTTGTGTATAGATTTTGTAGAATGAGCAGAGCTCAGACTTTTGCCCCATGGATGTTAAGGTTCGTACTGCATATAGGCTGCCCATGACATCTGTTATTTCCTCTTGTGTGTAGTGCTCCCCCATTTGGCTTTCCAAGTGGATGGTGCTTCTCTCTTTTTCTGGGAAGACTCCATTGAGAGCTTGTGAATTCCCATGCTCAGCTGCATTCTGTTGATTGTCCAAAAGAGAGCAAAATAAGCGTGATACTCAGGCATAGGCAAAGTGCCCTAGAATCAATGGTGAATGGGAGTGCCAGCTGGGTTTCTGGGTATGCCCAAAGATCCAGGCCTATCAGAGCACAGGCACTGTCCAGAGGAGGTGCCTCAGAAAACAGTGCATCAATGAGAGACCAGATAGGATCTGTGGGGGTTGTGTTTGGAGAAACAGGCCGGTCAGTGTACAGCAGAATGTCCTTGGGATGGACCTTAGAGTCATTGCCCAATGACTGTGAGTTAACGTCCCCTTGAGCATACCTCTAGACTGCTGGCCAAACAGATCAGGAGCAGTGACCTTCAGGGGTGTGGCCCAAGAGGTGGTCTATCAGCACAGGCAATGTTGTAATGGGTGGGCCTCAGAGAGCAGCCCACCAATGAAAGCCAGGTTGCCTGCTCTGGGGAGGAGTGCCTTTGAAAACCGTTCTATCAGGGTCCAGCATAAGTGCCTTAGACGTGGCCACCTGGATGCTTTCCAATGAGCACCTAGGGTTGGACTTTTTGATGGAGCCCCAGAGGGAGCCATGACCTTACTGGGCACACCTTAAGAACTGGCCTATTATAGTGCAGTCCTCAGAAAGTGGCCTAGCAGTGGCAGCCTAGAAATGGGGTTGTGGTGGCTTGTCTATGGAACCAGCCCAATCAGATTGGAGCAGAAATGGCTTACCTGCAGTCTTTCAAAGGCTGTCCAGTGATCACGTGGGGGAGAATCAGGTAGGCGGTTCTCAAGACCACTGGCCAATCATTGACTTGCGGCATTGATCCTCCTGTGTGTGTCCAAGGACAGTGGCCAATGAGATTGCTTGCAGGCATTCTAGGCATGTCCTAATATCTCACCTATTAAATCCTGGGCAGTTAACTGGCTGGGCCTTCTGAAGGAAGCCCACTAATTGAAGCCCAGAGGTGGCCTTTGTGGAGCATGCTTCTTTTAACTGCAAATCATATTGCATCCCAGGACCCCGAAGGCCAGGCCTTGCAGATGCTGTCCACTTAGGTGGGGAGGTCTCCATGCGCCATTCTTGGCAATGGTTGGCAATCACCCACAAGGGGTAGATACTTCTAAGTATCCTTCCTTATCCCTTTATTCTCTCAGATCAGTGAAATAGCAGCTGACTTTATCTGATGTTTTTCAAATTTGCTTCCCTGTTTGCTATTGGTATAAAAATAGATTCTAGACTAGATAAATTTAGTAATATAGTTTAGTAATATAGTTTATATTATATTATATATATTTTTATTATATATATTTTATTATATATATTTATATTATATTATATATATTTAGTAATATAGTTTAGTTTAGTAATATAGTGTCACATTTGATAAATGAACTAAAACGCCAAATTGGGGTAGTGGCTAGCTCTTAAACATGTAAATAATTAAAATAAAATTAAATGTGACACATCAATATGATGTTGGGGCGTATCCATTCATGTTTAGCACAGTAGGCTGTATAGATTCTGAGTCTGTGGCCACAAATCTCTGAGCTCATAGTTCATGGTCATAGCTGATAACATTCTGTGCTACAGCTATTGTAGGATGAATGTTCCTAGAATTACAGAGTAGGATGACCCTGTACGAAAGGCAGAATTACGTTTACTAAGTCAGTTTGTTTACATAGTTTGTAAATGTACATCATTTTGTGCTGCTATGAACAGCATTTTAATGAGGTCATTTGCCATAATTTTCATGCTTCTCACAATAAGAGTATATATTCTACAATTTGTTATAAGATGCCCCCTATTTTCTTCTGACTTTTGAGGGTTTCTTGATTCTTTATGTAACAAAATGTCTTAGCATAGTTAACTTTCAGTGACTTCTAATATCTATTCTTTTCATTGTAACTTACTTTGTAGGCTTGTATGACTATTAGTTTCTTTGATAGCTGCACTTGCCTGATCGTACTGTTGAAGTCCTCCCAGGCCTATGTGGAATAGTTATGGTGATAAAGACTTTTGAGCTAAAGGTTGTAGTTTTTTCACATTGAGTGCTGAATCTTGCCAATTGTTTTTTTCAGTATGAATTGATATAACAATGTGAGCTCTGTCTTCTGGTTGATGCATTGCACTGCATAGACTTATTTGTGCATGCTTATTTGAGGTGTATTTCATTTTAGTATTTTCTTGGAAGATTGTCTTTATATCAAGTTTTATCATGGATTTATATGCCTAGATTTTCTCGACTCTTTGTGTTTGTTTTTTTGGTGACATATAATTACCTTACTTTGGTTCTTGTTAGGATATGGTGTTTTACAGTGCTTTCACACTTTCTTTCTCTGAAAGACATTTAAAAAAGTGCATTGGATGAGAATTCATACTTGAAAATCTGACAGAATCCATTTGTAGAGATGTTTTGATTTGGGGAGACTTGATGACTATTTCAATTGTAGTTGTGATTGGTATTTTTAGGCTACTTCCTTTTTCTTGTATCTTGCTAGGTGATATGGCTATAAGATTGCATAACTTAACATTATTTTCTTTCATAGTTTTGAAATATTTAACTCATAGTTTCATTAAGATTCTGTTGATTGGCTTCGATATGAGGGTACTGTGGTTTGCAATGTTGGCTCTAAAGCTTTTTAGTATATTTTAAATATTTTTCTGTTTCATTTTAACAATTTTTTGTTATGATAATGTTTTAATCTGAATCCTCAAACTGTAATGTATTCATTGGGACTATGGGTGCATTTTGATATTCACCTTAGTGAGATGAAAACATGGCTTGCATTTTCAGCCCCATTTTATCCTTTAACTCACAAATAACATGATTCCAATGTTATCTCTATCATTACATAAATTACATCATGATGAGAGATATCTGTAGAGATATTGCTTCCCTTTGTCTTTAACATTTTATTCAAATTCTTCTATATTTTTATGAGGCAGCAGACATAAGTGCTGCTCTACCAGTTTTCTCCCTAGTTTCTGTAACATAATTTGTTATCTAATTTTTGTCACTT
This sequence comes from Erinaceus europaeus, assembly GCF_950295315.1. Taxonomy (NCBI): domain Eukaryota; kingdom Metazoa; phylum Chordata; class Mammalia; order Eulipotyphla; family Erinaceidae; genus Erinaceus; species Erinaceus europaeus. The sequence continues at coordinate 797 of NW_026647185.1, read as the reverse complement.
GGTTTATTGATGGAACTGAAGTTCTGAATGTCACTGCTTACAATAGCCCATGTTTATTTTTTCTTTTTCTGATAGTGTTTTAGAGAAAGCGGATCCCCTCTTTATTTGGGGACTGTGCATCAAACTTCATTACACATGCAGCCAGCATTTATGTAAGTGAGCTACCACCCATCCTCATTACTTTTTGGTAATGAGTGCTGAGAATCATGCATGGTCCCCTTCAGGGGATGAATCCCTTAACACACAATCAGATACAGATTCACCTGACACACACAGAGAGCTGCAATACACTTTCATTTAGGGTGGGAATTTTATCTTATTTTTCAACAGGAGCTGATGTCCTAAAAAGGTAGGTGCTTCCCCTTATCAGGGGTAGGAAAATCTTGAGACCTCATCAAAAAAAGGTAAGGAGTAGTCAGAATAGATGTGAGATAGGGTTGGGGTTGGGTTTAGGGTTTGGGGTTAAGGGGTTAAGGGGTTAAGGGGTTGGGGGTAGGGTTTAGGGTTTAGGATTTGGGGTTAAGGGGTTAAGGGGTTAAGGGGTTGGGGGTAGGGTTTAGGGTTTAGGGTTTGGGATTAAGGGGTTAAGGGGTTGGGGGTAGGGTTTAGGGTTAGGGTTAGGGTTTAGGGTTAGGGTTTAGGGTTAGGGTTAGGGTTGGGGTTGGGGTTGGGGTTGGGGTTGGGGTTGTTAGGGTTGGGGTTGTTAGGGTTAGGGTTGTTAGGGTTAGGGTTGTTAGGGTTAGGGTTGTTAGGGTGGTTAGGGTTAGGGTGGTTAGGGTTAGGGTGGTTAGGGTTAG